>NC_083651.1:1873575-1886075 GCF_963576545.1 Limanda limanda
GTCACAGATCGGACCAATCAGCACGGTTCCCCTGGCCGGGAGAGAAAGAGTCCACGAGGCCGGCAGCCAATCAGAGATCAGAGCCCAGCCGGGGGACTCTGATTGGTTGTGATGGGCGAGTGGAGGCGTCGCCCACAGGTTGTGGAAGCTCCATCTCTCCTGCCACCTCGGCTCGCTCGCCCAATTCATTCCCCGTCCCAGAGACGTCCTCCGCCAGACTCTCCATCTCTCTTCTCTCTCTCTCTCTCTCTCTCTCTCTCTCTCTCTCTCTCTCTCTCTCTCTCTCTCTCTCTCTCTCTCTCTCTCTCTCTCTCTCTCTCTCTCTCTATCTCTCTCTCTCTCTCTCTCTCTCCCTCTTTCACTCTCTATCCTCATTACAAACCGAGGAGATGAAACATGCCAACGGCTGGGTGTCAGATCAGTACAGACCGAACACAGGCCTTCAGACCGGAGCCCGGCCCGGTTTCCCCCCCGGCCCGGACCCTGGCCCCCTGCCCCGGGCCTGCAGAGGGGGAGAGGGGGGATAGGGGGGGGGGGGTTGGGGGGTGTCTGCAGCCTCTTCCAGGGGGCTGGACTGATGGGAAAGAGCTGGCAAGGTGACCAAGGAAAGCTAACTCCCTTCTGCAGGCTGCTTTATGAAGGCCTGGCAAACGTGCAGAGAGCGAAGAAAGGAGGCAGCAGAAGAGAGGGAGAGAGAGAGAGAGAGAGGGGGGTGGGGGTGCAGAAATATCAACTAAGAGGAGGGATAGAGGGATAGTCCGGTTCTGGAATCAGAGCGAAGGCAGTTGCGTGTCCTCTGAGGGGTCGCAGGGTTTGAGCAGAACTAGAAGTGGAGCCACGGCCAGCAGCCATGAACCTGCTTCACTAGAGCTTCTACTGTTAGAGAGCCACTGATACCTGGAGGCCTCCACCCGCCTCCACCCACCTCCACCCGCCTCCACCCGCCTCCACTCGCCTCCACCCGTCTCCACCCGTCTCCAGCCGCCTCCGTCCGCCTCCACTCGCTTCCACCCGTCTCCACTCGCCTCCGTCCGCCTCCACCCGCCTCCACCCATCTCCACCCGCCTCCACCCACCTCCATTCGCCTCCACCCGCCTCCACCCGTCTCCACTCGCCTCCACCCGTCTCCACTCGCTTCCACCCGTCTCCACTCGCCTCCGTCCGCCTCCACCCGCCTCCACCAAACTGCAGCCGGCTCCACCCGTCTCCAGCCGCCTCCACCCGCCTCCACCCTGCACTTGCCTCCACCCGTCTTCATCCGCCTCCACTCGCCTCCACCCGTCTCCAGCCGCCTCCACCCGCCTCCACTCGCCTCCACCCGCCTCCACCCGGCGCCACCCGCCTCCACTTGCTCCACTCGCCTCCACCAGCCTCCACCCGCCTCGACACGCCTCCACCCGGCTCCACCCGCATCCACTCACCTCCACCTGCCTCCACTCGCCTCCACCCGTCTCCACTCGCCTCCACCCGCCTCCAACCGTCTCCACCCGCCTCCACCCGCCTCCACCCGCCTCCAATCCACCTCCACCCGTCTCCACCCGCCTCAACTCGCCTCCACTCGCCTTCACCCGGCTCCACCCGCCTCCACTCGCCTCCACCCGCCTCCACCCGCCTCCACTCGCCTCCACCTGCCTCCACCCGCCTCCGCTAGCCTCCACCAGCCTCCACTCGCCTCCACCAGCCTCCACCCGCCTCCAACACGCTCACTGATCAACCCTGCAAAGAGCTGGATCCTGATGGAACCATCCCACTGATCCACAGGACTCACAGGGATTCGAACCCGCGGCGTGCTTCAGTGACACGACCGCTGCTCCCCCTTGACTCACCGCCGCCACTTTGAATAATCAGTGAGTCACTGAGTGAACTGATCACCTTTGGAAAACAGAAGTTACACCTTCAGAACGCCGTGCCCGTTGATCCTGGTTTTCCGTGACGTGCGTCCGTCTCCTCGGCCACGTGCACGCTCACATGCACGGACACTTTGTGGAATTCACAGTGGGGCCCAGGTAGGGGAAGCTCTGCCCATATATGAGCAAAGGAGGAAACAGGCCAGGTGTGTGTGGTTAGTTCACCGTTGGAACGAGTGCTCTTAAGTACACACACACACACACACACACACACACACACACACACACACACACACACACACACACACACACACACACACACACTCTTCTTCTGTTGTACACACAAAACAAACTGCATTTAGCCGGTGACGTCTGAGTTATGGCACTGAGCTCTTAACGCCACGATCTGCCGCTGAATGACAGACCTGTGGGGGGGGGTGGGGGGGGGTTGGGGGGGGTTGTTTCTGTGTAAACAGACGAGTCATGCGAGAAAAGGAAAGTGGGCGAGAGAGAAGCAGGAATGAGGAGAGAGATAGTTGAGATTGTTCCGTCGCTGCTTAACCTCGTTTGAGTTACGTGGCCGTGGTGTCACAACCACGTTTTACCTCGTGACACCAGTGTGTGTGTGTGTGAGTGTGTGTGTGTGTGTGAGGAGTGTGTGTGTGTGAGTGTGTGTGTGTGTGTGTCTGTGTCTGTGTGGGGGGGGACTTCCTCTCTGAACCTTCCCCTCCTCACTCGATCCATGTGTCGGACCTCCAGCTCTGACAGGACATCTCACCCCGGCCTTGTCTCCACGCCACACACACACACACACACACACACACACACACACACACACACACACACCTCTTCGCCCGGAGCTGCTACACAACTGAACCTCAAACTGAAGTCAGCACCTTATTACATATAATCAGTATCATTAAATAATCATCGTATCAATCAGAAAACTGGATTTAATGAGCTGGAACTCTGGAAAAATACGTTTCCTGCAGCAGAGACTCTCATGTGTCTGTTCACACCTGCACAGGCAACAAGGACACAAGGACACAAGGACACAAGGACACAAGGCAACAAGGACACAAGGGAACAAGGCAACAAGGCAACAAGGCAACAAGGCAACAATGCATCAAGGCAACAAGGCAACAAGGCCACAAGGCCACAAGGCCACAAGGACACAAGGCAACAAGGCAACAATGCATCAAGGCCACAAGGCCACAAGGCATCAAGGCCACAAGGCAACAAGGCATCAAGGCAACAAGGCAACAAGGCATCAAGGCCACAAGGCCACAAGGCAACAAGGCATCAAGGCAACAAGGCAACAAGGCAACAAGGCAACAAGGCATCAAGGCAACAAGGCTGCAAGGCAACAAGACTGCAAGGCAACAAGGCAACAAGGCAACAAGGCAACAAGGCAACAAGGCTGCAAGGCAACAAGGCAACAAGGCAACAAGGCTACAAGGCAACAAGGCATCAAGGCAACAAGGCATCAAGGCAACAAGGCAACAAGGCAACAAGACAACAAGGCAACAAGGAGACAAGGCAACAAGGCATCAAGGCAACAAGGCATCAAGGCAACAAGGCAACAAGGCAACAAGGCAACAAGGACACAAGGCAACAAGGCAACAAGGCAACAAGGCAACAAGGCTACAAGGCAACAAGGACACAAGGCAACAAGGCATCAAGGCAACAAGGCAACAAGGCAACAAGGCAACAAGGCATCAAGGCAACAAGGCAACAAGGCAACAAGACAACAAGGCAACAAGGCAACAAGGCAACAAGGCAACAAGGCTACAAGGCAACAAGGCAACAAGGCAACAAGGCTACAAGGCAGCAAGGTATCAAGTAGGGATGGGCATAATTAATCGACGATCGATTAATTGATCATTAAGAATTTCGTTGATCAAATTATTTTGTCATCGACGAAATTGTGTTGCGTTCACTGCCAACACTGCGAAGCTATACGTCTCCATGAGCGCATGAGGAGTCCACTGCTCTTCTTCAAGTAGGAGGTCGGAATATCCGAGTTTCCTGAACGCAGCACAGTGAGGATGTTAGCAGCTGCAGGAAGCAGCCCGGAGTTATACTGTACAAGCCCCGCTGAAAGACCCGCAGCTAGCCGCTGAGAGCTAGCTGGATTTGACGGTTCTCGACTTCTCAGTCCGGCTGTTGTCAGGTCATCAATCCCAGAACCCCTCACCCAGACCCGGGTCTGTCCGGGTTCCCTCCCCGTAGACTGAGGGTCCGTGTGCGGACATGAAGCCACCTCCGCAGCTAGCCGCCGCAGCTAGCGGAGGCTAGCTCCAAAGCTAGCCCCTTCGGACCCGGACAAAGCCGGGTCTGGTCGAGGGGTTCTGGGAGCGAGAACGTGACAACTGAGAGGTCGAGAACCGTCAGATGGAGCTAGCTCTCAGCGGCTAGCTGCTCTCTCAGCGGGGCTGAAGAGTACAGCAGCGCTTATTTACAAGTGTAACCATTAAACCCGTTTAACTGCCACAAGAGTTGTTCATCTTGTAATAAAGATCTTAATGAGGAAACACGCTGGGTTTTTTCTATTTTCACTGCATTTTAACAGCCTATAAATAGTGAATTTTAATATAAAAATATTAATGATTAATCGAAAATTCGTCATTAACTCTCCCGACGATCGATTAAGACAATTTAATCGAATGCCCATCCCTAGCAAGGCAACAAGGCATCAAGGCAACAAGGCAACAAGGACACAAGGCATCCTTCACCTGCTGCTGACGGATGGATTTCTTCTTCTGTACTTTACAGACAGAGACAAAAACAACTTCATAAAATGCAACAACAGATGTTTAATCTGAGAAATTAACGAATCTCTCTCCAACGACACAAATGTTCATCTGAAGTTCACACAGCGTCATTTCACTTTCTACGTTTCCTCATCACTTCTCATCTCCAGCTGCTGGAGGCTGAGGTTGAGACCGAGGTCAGTGACCTCATCACACGTCTCACACGTCCCAGACGAGTTTGTTCCAGCTTCAAACACGTTCTGATTATGAATCTGAATAATTGCATGAACTCCTTCCTCCGGGTGTCTGTCTGCAGGAGTGTGTCGGTGTGTTCGGCTGCTTCCTGCCAAGTGGGACAGGACAGGGTTCAACCTGTAGGCGCGGTGATAAGGAAGAGGCCGGATTCCACGCTAATCTCCACCAGGGAATTTAATCTCCTTCCTGGAGAAGATACCTGCCACGCATCTCACCGACAATCTCTCCGTATCTCTCACTCTCACCGGAAACGCCGCCTTGATAAGAGCTCACAGATCCAACGCCACAGTTTACGGGGCCGGCTCCTTATCTCACTCTCTCTCTCTGTACCACACACACACACACACACACACACACACACAGACACACACAGACACACACACACCTCCTCTTGTCATAAACCCCAGGGTGAAGTCGTGGAGCAGCAGCAGTAATCTGTGGTGGAGCCGAAGGAGTGGCTGCCGTTGTGTTGCAGTAAAACAAAGAGATAGAGCAGGGTGTGTGTTTGTGTGCGGCTGGAGGCTGGGCTGCTGGCAGGCGCTGACATGGTGTGTATGGTCATGACCACACACACACACACACACACACACACACACACACACAGACACACACACAAGGCCGAAGCAGCAGAAGAAACATCTCAGCGTTTACAGAAGTATGAATGGAAATTCTCTTCCTCACGTTAACGAGGATGATTCACGTGACCTCGTATTACCAGAGAGTAATGATGTCTTAGTCACAGAGGGGGGGGGGTCGTTTAAAGTACAACAGCTGGGCAGAGAGCCACACACACACACACACACACACACACACACACACACACACAACACACCACTGTTCAGCTTGTGACTAAGCCCCCTTAGACAAACACGTGTAACCCAGAACCACAAGCACTGATTCACACAACCCAACACTCTCTCTCTGTGTCACACACACACGCACACTTACCCACACACACGCACACACACAGACACACACAGACACACACAGAGGTGGTAACCTGGCGACAGGATGAATCTCGACCTCAGGTCCCGGCTCCGCGTCACTCGCCTCTCAGCCAATCAGATCCGACCTGTCATGTCCATTCATAAAGAAGCCACACTGCCTGTCCGTGCTGTTAGACACTGTATCACACACACACACACACACACACACACACACACACACACACAGACACACACATGCTGTGCTCATTCATGCCCGGAGCAGAAGGGGGGGGGGGGGGAGAGGAAGTTCTGCTTCTGTATGAAAGAGAAATCTATTTTGATCTCTTCAGCTGCTTCAGACTCTCAGGTAGACGATCACACACCAAGAGAGAGAGACGCCTGCACTACACACACACACACACACACACACACACACACACACACACACACACACACACACACACAGACACACACACACACCACAAAATGACTGCTCACACACACATGTTTCCTCAGCTCCTCCTGTTCCTCCTCTCGGCCTCTTCAGGCTCTGGGAGCAGTTTCTCAACCTTAACTTGTAACATATGAAATCCATCAACAGCAGCAGCAGCTCCACTTTCTGAGAGTCTCTCCCCTTCTCTCTCTCCCTCCCTCCCTCCCTCCCTCCCTCCGTCTTCCTCCCCTGCTTCTTTTCACTTACCCGTCTGGGTGAGAGCAGTGTTTCCTCCCCGGCGCTGAGCTTTGGAACGAGGGAACCCCCCTTCTTCTGTCTCACTGCTGTCTTTACTTTTAAAGTTTCTCCTCCTCCATTCCTGGGTGTCCTCTGCTCTGTCCCTGCCTCACAGACAGACAGATCCCAGAGAGAGAGAGAGAGAGAGAGAGAGAGAGAGAGAGAGAGAGAGAGAGAGAGAGAGAGAGAGAGAGAGCCATGTCCCTGTCCACAGTCTGAAACGTTTCATCCTTACATGTCTCCTCATCTCGTCCCCTGTCCGTCCTCCTCCCGCTGCATTCTTCAGAGTGTAATCAGTAACAGGCTTAAAGTGACAGCAGCTCTCTCTCTCTCTCTCTCTCCCTCTCTCTCTCTCTCTCTCTCCCTCACACACTCTCTCTCTCTCTCTCTCTCAGACAGTGTGTGTGGCTCCCTCTGGGCTAAAGGTGCTTTCCCAGAGCTCTGG
This sequence comes from Limanda limanda, assembly GCF_963576545.1. NCBI lineage: Eukaryota > Metazoa > Chordata > Actinopteri > Pleuronectiformes > Pleuronectidae > Limanda > Limanda limanda. The sequence goes on from NC_083651.1 coordinate 1,880,532, forward strand.
AGACACATCAGCCATGAGACTCCCTGTCAGCTAGCGTTGCTCTATCACATGTTCCTCTCCCTCTCTCTCTCCCTCTCCCTCATGCTCTCTCTCACACACACAGACACACACACACACACAGCCGGCACCAACCGCCTGCCTCTCTTATAGTGTGGCGGTGAGAGAGGGGGCCGGCTCTGTGGCGGCGAGGGCAGTGTCCTGTTACACGGCTCCACCGAGGGTGAGGGAGAGGACATCCATTCAGAAAAAAAAAGAGAGGAGGGAAGAGGGAGGAGGAAGAGAGAAGGGGCAGCCTCTCAGTGTGTGTGTGTGTGTGTGTGTGTGTGTGTGTGCGTCTGTGTGTGTGTGTGTGTGTGTGTGTGTGAGCCCGGGTCTTCAAAAGCAGGAAACTCCCCGACCCAGAGAGTTGGGGCGTCTGCATAAAGGACCCGGCTCTAAATAAGGGAAAGGAGGCAGGGACATGTGAGGCCACACACACACAGACACACACAGACACACACACACACACACAACCAGACAGACACACACACACACAACCACACACATAGTATATTGACATACATTGAATTCCTTAATCTAACCTTAACTCTAAACTTAGTCTGACCCAAATGTTAAAACATGTTTTCACATTAAAATGTAATAATTTACATTATGAGGTTTTTTGCTTTCCTCACAATGTAAAATGTTATATTATGTTTAGTTTAATTTTTGTATCTGTTTTTCTTCATATTGCTTTTTAACTGTTTCTTTTTGTCTGCCTTCAATTCTTCAGTTTGATCTTGTAAAGCTTGTAACTGTGTTTATGAAACGTATCATTATTATTATTATTATTATTTTGTCACCATAATCACACCATGAGTAATACCTGTGGACCACACACACACACACCACACACACACACACACACACACACACCACAAAATGACATGCCATCTTGCCTCAACTGCTCCATAATTCTTATTAACAAATTAGATATTATACAGATATAGATAAACATATATCAACCAGGCCGTGTATATGAACATGAGACAGAATCCCAGGTCACCTGACCCGGTGAGCGTGATGGAGGTCGTCACCATCTGTCGACCTCTAATCCTGACCTCGATCTGCCCTGGTCCTCCCTGTCCCCCCCCCCCGGCCTCTCTCTCTCCTCCTGGACCGACATCCTGCTCCTCTACCCCGCCCCCCCCCCCCCCTTCGCCGCCACTGCTGCTGCCAACCACACCTCAGCGCTCCCGTGCCGCCGCGCCCTCCGGTCCCGCCCTCCGGCCCCGCCCTCCGCCCTCCCACTCCCTCCGAGGGTGGGCTGGGGTTTGTGAATGGTTTGTGAATGGGAGTCTCAGGCGTCAGGAATAGCATAGTTGGTTTGTTACTCACCGGAGACCATGTGACTCATCAAAGGCCACGCTACACCCAAGCTACGCTCCCGTTCCACAAACACACACACACACACACACAAACTGACACACACACACACACACACACGCACACCAACCACCTTTGTCATACTCCATTCATTTTAAATAACCCTGGTGAGTCACGTCAGGAGTCGGGTTCGGTGACTTTTGACCTGAATACAAACTGGTCCCTTCGGTCAGAGCCCCCCCCACCCCCCCACCCCCCCACCCCCCCCCCACCTCTCTGGCCTGTGGCCCCTGGATCTGAAGCAACTGGAGACCAACAGGTTTGTGAGTCTGTGTGCGTCTCAGTATTTTTACCTCCAGGTCAAAAGGAACTCGTGTGAGGTAGCGAACCTGGAATGCTCGCCATGCAAGTGGTCATGAGAACATCAGGAAACAGCAACATGAACACAAGTCATGACCGTTTCCTACGTTTATAGATCTGTTATTACAATATAGTAATTCAAATCCGATGAAAAGTGAACTTCTTTAGCAAACACGTCCCAACTCCTGACCTCATGTTCTCCAGCACGACCTTCAGACTCCGGTGAACACGGTGGAAACTCGACCACCAGACCGGGAGGAGGAATTGGAAGTCAATGAGTTTCAGTGAGGATCTGGTTCTTCTCCCAGATCTTCTCCTCTCCTCAAAGAAAAACCAACGCAAACACGAGAAGAACCTGCGAAGAACCCGGACGAGAACCTGGAACCTTCCAGCTTGAAAGTCCAGGAGGAAGCTTCAGCCTTGGAGCTCTCACACTTTTCTTCCTCTTGCTCAACATGAGTGTAAATCAACCCGTGACTGGAGCTTCCTCATTTCAATCAAATCAATCAATCACATTTTATCTGTATAGCCCATATTCACAAATAACAATTCGTCTCATAGGGCTTTAACATGGTGAGCCATCCTCTGTCCTTCACCCTCAGCAAGAGTCAGGACAAACTACTAGAAACACTTTTAACAGGTGAAGACACGTAGAAACCTCAGAGAGACACATGTGAGGATCCGTCTCCCAGGACGGACACAAGTGACACAGATGTGTAGAGGAGAACATCATCAGGAGAAAGGTTTTAGCAGCAATGATGAGGGTAAACATTTTGAAGGATAACTTCAATACGGTATCCTCTGTGATTAAAGTTAACAAATAATAACTTGTTTATAAACCATGAGAAGACGTCTCTAGAGTCTGGTTCTACCTGCTGATGGAGATCATGTGACTGAAAGCTCCAGATCCTGAGTGTCGTTAAAACATCTGTGTGATTCTCCACTTCTCCTGCCCGTGTTCCAGCGTGTTTACATCTGGACACTGACTCCCACTGTGGCCGCTCCGGCGTGCCGGGCGTCAGCCAATGTGGTCGCCTGGGTGGGGGGGGCGGGGGGGGGCGGTGAGCGAGGGGGCGTCGGTGAATCACAGCCGGTCGTGTGTCGGCTCGGTCAATGTGTTTCTGTGTGTTACTCATTGTGTTGACTGGGCCGAGCCCCCGGCAGCACGAGGGATGACTCAGGGGTGGGGGGGGGGGGGGTTGGGGGGGGGGGCGTGTGAGCGGCTAAATGACTCCAGATCTGCCGCCGAGCGCCGGCGTTCAACCTGCAGGCGCCTCGGGGAGCGCTCACATCACAGGGTCGATCCCAGGACCAACCCTGAGCTTTACCTTCAGGTTTAAATCTAAAAAAACTGATTTGGTTCTGGAGATATTTCAGTTCAATCGTTTCATTCGACCGCTCGCTGCCAAGAAAATAAATCTGACAGATGATTCTCCATCTTGTTTCTCAGCTGCTCTGGAACCAGAGACCATGAGTCACCGGGAGAGAAATGATTATTTGTTTCTTAACAAGTTTCACGTTGGAATGAACAGAATCCACAGTGTGACCTCGTGGATTCATCTCAATTCAGCCAGGAATCAAATATCAAAATCATGAGTGAAACTTGAATTAACTGATGAGTTGAGTTGAGCTGACGGATGATTCCATAACTATTAACGTGCTCACACACATTACATGATAAATATACTATATATGTACTATATACTATTTAATACGATTTAATACAGAAATTACAGGAAAAGTTGAACTTCAGTAAAGACAAAGCAATGACAGGCGTTCATTGACCTTTGACCTGGTTCAAATAAAACAGAGGAAAATATTAATTAACAACAGCTCTGGATTAATGTCCCTCACATGTGTCTCTGTGAGGTTTCTACGTGTCTTCACCTGTTAAAAGTGTTTTTAGTAGTTTGTCCTGACTCTTGTTGAGGGTGAAGGACAGAGGATGTCTCACCATGTTAAAGCCCTATGAGACAAACTGTGATTATTGTGAATATGGGTTATACAAATAAAACGTGATTGATTGATTGAGGTACAGATGAGAGTTTGAGCTGCGGAGGTTTTTCTCCTCACGAGCCTCAGGCTGCGTCTCAGGATGAAGTTTCACAGCAAGTGAAAGGTTTGCCATTTTAGAATGTGACTCAGTCTATTGTGGGCACGAGCTGAGCTTTCTCTGGGTGGAGACAAGGGCGGAGATGTGTTTCAACACACACGCACGGCGCAGGCGGGGGCCTTTCCTTCATGTCACACACACACACACACACACACACACACACATGCACACACAATGGAGATTGCAGTGGAAAGGAAGCTCGGGATTCCAGAGATTCCTGTGGAAAAAAAAGGTGTGAACTCCGGCAGCCGAGCAGCCTGAGAATCCTGGTGGGTCGGCTCCGAGGCAGTTTAACGGCTGACCAGAGTTACGAGTGACACACACACACACACACACACACACAAACACACACACAAAGGAGAGGACACACACAACCACAGACGCCGCGTCCTCAGATATTAATCTCATCATCTACAGTCACTCGTCTGTAAAGCGACACGTCGTCGTCTGAAACTAAATTTAAAGACTTGACATCAGACGACAACAGAGCAGAAACCACTCGTGTGACTTTTAGAGAAACGCAATAAACTCTCGACTCGTGTTTCTAATGGTGCGTGTAAAACAAAAAGCTGTTTCCTTCAGGACATTATTCTCCTAGTTCTCACTGCATTAGTTCTGCCTGAGTCAACGTGGTGAGGAGAGATAGCGATGGGGGGGGGGGGGGGGGGGGGCAGTGACAGCAGCCGCAGTGTTTTCATGTTTCACTGAAGGAAAGTTCCTGAATGTCACGGAGCAGAGAAACTGAAATTCCATAAAGAGAGAAAAAGAAAATGTGTGTTTCAATCGTGAAGAAAGTGTCTCAAACTGTAAATGATAATGTTCATGTGAGTGTGTTGGAAAAGTCACAGAACATTGATCCACAAACATCAGAGAGGGAAGCATTTGCTTTATTTTATTATTATTATTATTATTATTATTATTATTATTATTATTATTATTATTATTATTACCATCATTAATATTATTATTATTAAATGGCTTTTAACCAGACGTTTGTCATCTGTGTTTATATCATTTTGCTAAAATAAAAAGGGGCAGGTTAATATTATAAAATGTATCAGTGTGATGTTTTGTTTTGTAAAATAGTTTTTTGATTTAACTGAAATTAAATAAAATTAACAAAACCAAATTCAATATGTTTCAAAATAAGTTTTTCCGTCGGAAAAAACATTTTACGAAAGTTAATAAAGACATTGTTTAAAATTTGCAGCGACAACAACGATATTTTCCACATGTTGCAATTTTCATTTACAAATATATTATGATATAATAATGTAACCAACAAGTTTACATACACACACACACACAAACACACACACACACACACACACACACACACACACACACACATGCACCTGTCTCTGCCAAGATTGAAGCTCTCAGCCATTGATGGACAAGAACAGACGTAACAGCGACGTCATTTCATTCACTAAAATGGTACACACACGCACACACACACACGCACACACGTACGCACGCACATGGACAAACAGACACACACACATGCACACAAAGAGAGAGAGACACACCCAGACACGCACTTCTGAAGACGTAAATTGCAAACAATCAAGGGCAGGAGGTGGAAACCTGGCAGATGCCCCGGGGTCCTGAGAGGAGGTGTGTGTGTCTAATGTGTGTGTGTGTGTGTGTGTGTGTGTGTGTGTGTGTGTGTGTGTGTGTGTAATAGTCGACCCTGACTATATTAG
>NC_083651.1:1891075-1893575 GCF_963576545.1 Limanda limanda
AGGTTCCACCAGCTCAGAGACAAAGAGCTGGTTCCTCAGCCGAGGTTCTACCAGCTCAGAGACAAAGAGCTGGTTCCTCAGCCGAGGTTCCAGCAGCTCAGAGAGGAAGAGCAGGTTCCTCAGCTGAGGTTCCACCAGCTCAGAGACAAAGAGCAGGTTCCTCAGCCGAGGTTCCACCAGCTCAGAGAGGAAGAGCAGGTTCCTCAGCCGAGGTTCCACCAGCTCAGAGAGGAAGAGCAGGTTCCTCAGCCGAGGTTCCACCAGCTCAGAGACAAAGAGCAGGTTCCTCAGCAGAGGTTCCACCAGCTCAGAGAGGAAGAGCAGGTTCCTCAGCTGAGGTTCCACCAGCTCAGAGAGGAAGAGCAGGTTCCTCAGCTGAGGTTCCACCAGCTCAGAGACAAAGAGCAGGTTCCTCAGCCGAGGTTCCACCAGCTCAGAGACAAAGAGCTGGTTCCTCAGCTGAGGTTCCACCAGCTCAGAGACAAAGAGCAGGTTCCTCAGCCGAGGTTCCACCAGCTCAGAGAGGAAGAGCAGGTTCCTCAGCCGAGGTTCCACCAGCTCAGAGACAAAGAGCAGGTTCCTGAGCCGAGGTTCCACCAGCTCAGAGACAAAGAGCAGGTTCCTCAGCCGAGGTTCTACCAGCTCAGAGAGGAAGAGCAGGTTCCTCAGCCGAGGTTCCACCAGCTCAGAGAGGAAGAGCAGGTTCCTCAGCCGAGGTTCCACCAGCTCACAGAGGAAGAGCAGGGTTCCTCAGCCGAGGTTCCACCAGCTCACAGAGGAAGAGCAGGGCTCCTCAGCCGAGGTTCCACCAGCCCAGAGACAAAGAGCAGGTTCCTCAGCCGAGGTTCCACCAGCTCAGAGAGGAAGAGCAGGTTCCTCAGCCGAGGTTCCACCAGCTCACAGAGGAAGAGCAGGGTTCCTCAGCCGAGGTTCCACCAGCTCACAGAGGAAGAGCAGGGCTCCTCAGCCGAGGTTCCACCAGCCCAGAGACAAAGAGCAGGTTCCTCAGCCGAGGTTCCACCAGCTCAGAGACAAAGAGCAGGTTCCTCAGCCGAGGTTCCACCAGCTCAGAGACAAAGAGCTGGTTCCTCAGCCGAGGTTCTACCAGCTCAGAGACAAAGAGCTGGTTCCTCAGCCGAGGTTCCAGCAGCTCAGAGAGGAAGAGCAGGTTCCTCAGCTGAGGTTCCACCAGCTCAGAGACAAAGAGCAGGTTCCTCAGCCGAGGTTCCACCAGCTCAGAGAGGAAGAGCAGGTTCCTCAGCCGAGGTTCCACCAGCTCAGAGACAAAGAGCAGGTTCCTCAGCTGAGGTTCCACCAGCTCAGAGAGGAAGAGCAGGTTCCTCAGCTGAGGTTCCACCAGCTCAGAGACAAAGAGCAGGTTCCTCAGCCGAGGTTCCACCAGCTCAGAGAGGAAGAGCAGGTTCCTCAGCCGAGGTTCCACCAGCTCAGAGACAAAGAGCAGGTTCCTCAGCTGAGGTTCCACCAGCTCAGAGAGGAAGTGTGGTTCTTACCAGCAGGACAGGATCAGTCTGAGGAGCAGGAGGAGCAGGAGGAGCAGGAGGAGCAGGAGGAGCAGGAGGAGCAGGAGGAGCAGGTCACTCCCAGTCTCCTCCTCGGGGACACCTCCCTCCACGCAGCGCTCCTCACACGGAGACGGACGCCTGGGGGGGGGGGAGAGGAGTAATATTCAGAAGGGCCAGATTGCTCATTAGCATATCTCACATCGGTGTGTGGGCGAGCGATGAGCGTCTCTCTCTCTCCCTGTCGTCCCGGAGCCAGAAACACGTCTGTCCAACTCCAACCAGGAGACTCAGTGTGTGCGTCCAGAACCAGACCAACACCAAGGAGACAAGGAGACAAGGAAACAAGGAGACAAGGAGACAAGGAGACGAGGAGACAAGGAGACAAGGAGACAAGGAGGAGGAGGAGGAGAAGACAAGGAGACAAGGAGACAAGGACTCCAACCGGGAGCAGAACCTCAGTGGGTCCGTCCAGAACCAGACCAACAGTCCGTCCAAGCCAAGGAGACAAGGAGACAAGGAGAAAAGGAGAAAAGGAGACAAGGAGACAAGAAGACAAGGAGGACGAGGAGGAGAAGACAAGGAGACAAGGAGACAAGGAGACAAGGACTCCAACCGGGAGCAGAACCTCAGTGGGTCCGTCCAGAACCAGACCAACACCCACTCAGTCTGAGACAAGCCAAGGAGACAAGGAGACAAGGAGACAAGGACGAGGAGACAAGGAGACAAGGAGACAAGGAGGAGGAGGAGATGAGAAGACAAGGAGGAGGAGGAGGAGACAAGGAGACGAGGAGACAAGGAGACATGGAGACGAGGAGACAAGAAGACAAGGAGACAAGGAGACAAGAAGAGGCGGAGACAAGGAGACGAGGAGACGAGGAGACGAGGAGACAAGGAGGAGGAGGAGACAAGGAGACAAGGAGACAAGGAGACAAGGAGACAAGGAGACGAGGAGACAAGGAGACAAGGAGGAGGAGGAG
>NC_083651.1:1898575-1978575 GCF_963576545.1 Limanda limanda
CCAGGCCCAGTGTGTGTGTGTGTGTGTGTGTGTGTGTGTGTGTGTGTGTGGAGGCAGAGGTGTAGTGTGTGTTTTCACTGTCTCCTCCCTGGGAATTCCCCTCAGTTCCAGGCTCTAACAGCCTGTTAGAGCCGCAGCTGTATGCACATATGTGTGTGTGTGTGTGTGTGTCGGGATGTATACACACTTTAGAGTTCAGTTATTCGCATTTCAGTGTGCGTGTGCATGCGTTAGTGTGAGCGTGCGTGTGTGTGTCTGTGTGTGTGTGTGTTTCCTCCCTGATTCCCAGGGTTCTGCAGAGTTAAACCCTCTTAAATGTCCCCCTGGCTTTTGTCCTCACGTTTCAGCTGAATTTCCCTGCATTCATCCACCGTTCAGACTCTGTGTGTTCCAGCTCTCAGGAATGCACTGGGTTTGACAGGCGCCTGAACTGTGTGTGTGTCTGTGTGTGTGTGTGTGTGTGTGTGTGTGTGTGAGTCTGTGCATGTACATGCGTGTAAATGAGCACACAACAGAAAGAAAGACAGAGAGGTTCACGAAGGGGGAGTCGATTCTTTTTTTTTCCAGTTTTTTTCCTCCCCCCCCTTTTGATGCCAAGGTGCTCGGTCGGACTCGGAATCACACAATCACACAATCACACAATCACCTCACCTTTGCACACACATACTTTTCACCTTTCTACACACACAACACACACACTCAACACCCACACACACTTCAAGTCACATGTGCTCTCACTCAAAGAGAGCTCTGCACCCACTCACCCTGACACCCACACAACCACCCACACACTCACGTGCACTGCCAAATAGCTCACACTCTTTACCCTCCCACCCCCTCTCCACCCACCCACACACACACACACACACACACACCCACCCACACACACACACACACACACACACACACGTGCACACGCACTAAGTGCAGGGCATGCACATGATCTGGTTTCCTCTGCGACCCGCAGTGATAAAATAAACACAAATACGTGATAATCACATTCCACACATTTCTTTCCTGCAGGTGGGAAGTTTCAACTGGTTTTCTGCAAGAGTTGGTTCGCCTGTGTGTGTCTGTGTGTGTGTCTGTGTGTGTGTGTGTGTGTGTGTGTGTGTTTGCATGTGTGTGATGTGTGTGAAACCCCAGAGAGAAACAAGGAGAAAGAGAGAAGGAACAAAGAGATCTGGATCCTGCAAATATCCCACATGGACACACACACACACACACACACACACACACACACACACACACAACATCAACGGAACATTTAAACCAAACTTCCAAACCCTGAAACATGAACAACAGCTCTGCATTAAAGATGAAGTGAGTAGAGAAGCAGTGAAAACAGTTAAAAGAGGAGAGGAGAGAGAGAGAGCACCTGGTTGGATCCCAGCTAGAGGAGAGAGAGAGAGAGAGAGAGAGCAGATGGGACCTACCTGAGCACATGGTCGCTCGCTCACTTCCTCAGTCAACACGCTTTGTTTCTCCTCCTCCTCCTCCTCTTCCTCTCGGCTGCTGCTGCTGCTGCTGCATGCCTCTCCTCCATCCGTCTGTCTCTCTTCTTCTCTTTCTCCCCCTTCCTCCCTCGCCCTCTCTCTATCTCCCTCCCTCCCTCCCTCTCTCTCTCTCTCTCTCTCTCTCTCTCTCTCTCTCTCTCTCTCCCTCCCTCCTCCCTCTCCTGCTCTACAAGTCCTCTTCTCTCCTCTAACTTCTGGAGGAGGAAGCTGTCCCTGCAGCTCCTGCACCTCACCCGCTCAGTGGAGTTGTGAGAGAGATCCATGGAGGCAGCCCGAGCTAGAATGTCTCTCTCCTCCCCCCGTACCGCATGGCACGTGTGTGTCTGTGAGTGTGTGTTCTTATATGAATGTGTGTGTTGTTTCCTCGCCTGCCATTCAGCTCCAACACATCCTCCCAGTGTCTTTACTTCCTTCCATTTCTCCACTTTTATGCAAACGTCCTTTATGTCCGTTAACGATACCCTGGTGTTGTGTGTTTTTTTCCTCACACGCTTTGATAATGAAATCCAGCCTCTACAGTTCACATCTGTATATTTCTAACTCTAACTGCACATATTGGAATAGAAGCCGATCATCTAGAGGAGATGAGGCCGAAGAGCGAGAGACAGATGAATGGAGGACGAGGGACGAAGATGGAGAATCTGTCAAACGGCCTCCTACAGATCTGTCAACACAGTCAGTGTCTCTTTACATTTACAGATTCATTTTGAAGTGCATCTGGATTATTTGTTTGTTGGATCAGTTAAATTAAAGAATAAACAAATTGTAAAATTGTTAAATGCAACGATTTCTGACCTTGAATTGACCCGAATGTCTTTGCAGAATCAGGAGGAAGAATATGAACAGAACAGATTGAGTTGAACGCTCGGGGTTCAGAAAGTGCTTGGTCATGGTAGCACACAGAGCAGAGCACGACTCGGGACTTTGACTCCACAGACCAGAGTTCACGTCTCACATGTTGTTGGGTTCAGGCCACAAACACACGGAGGTTTGGCTTCGATATGGAAAACGTCACCGAGTCAAACTGTCTCTTCCTTATCGACGTCCTTTTGAGTTCATCGGGACAGAAACACAGAAATGCTCCTGGAGCTCAATGTGAAAACCTGTTTAAACAGATTTGCCACTTTGCAGAAATTGTCCTGGATCAAAACCAATTCAGTCGATGTTTCAGTTTCACATTTGGCAAATCCTCTCGTGTTTTAAATGCGTCGTCATGACTACCTGTCCCTGAAGCCATGATCCTGAAACACATTGGTATTCACGTACAACTGAACTGAGAAGATTGACAGCTTCCTGGTCAGCAGCTCACCTGAGCTGAACCTCACTCACAGATTACACATTAACATCCAGGCAGCAGCAGAACTCAAACAACACACAACGGATTCCACGAAGGTTTGAGGACGAGTCACGATCCAAAGAAGAAGCTGTTTCTTTTCATAGAGTAATTCAGATAAATAAGTTTTTCTCTTTCTTTACCACGGTGATATTAGATATTAGCCCTTCTGGTTTAAAACAGCAAAACAATCAAACACTGTTCGACCAACGTTATAAATTAAAAGTCATGATTTTTCAGTTTAATCTTTCAAGCCTTTGCACATTAGTCTTGTGTTTTTTAGTGAGATTAACGCACCTCCACCCTGCAAAGCCTCAGGTCTGGATTCCTGTTCATCAGCTCTGTCCTTCATCCAGAAGCTCGTCTTCATCGTTTCAGCTCTGCTCTTCATCGCTCATCTTCATCACCAGGACGTCTCCTCCCTCATGGTGCTGCTCCCTGGTGACTCCTGAGAGCCAACGATTATTTAACAGACAATAAATAGTTTTTAATTCTTATTCAATCTTTCAAGTTTCAGATCCTGAACCAACAAGTTCTCTCTCCCTCCATTAGTGGTGTTTTCATCCTTTGTTCTTCTCAGTAAAAGAAGGAGCATCATCGTCTTTTTTTCCAATGTGCTAAATCAAGAGGCACTCATTGTGAGTAGCATTTAAAAATTCATAATTTCATGCCCTTTAATCACTTGAATTTCCCAGCACTTTTATTTTGAAGGTCATGGGTCCGTCTCTCTTTGTTTCCATCAACACGTCGAACACGTCTTTCTTCAGCAGTTCTTTACCTCTGCAGAGAATGTTCCGTGTTCATCCTTTCTTTGATTAAACACAAACAGCACATTGTGAGATGGAACATTTTTTAATTCAAGAGACATTAAGAGGAATTGATGTTTCCGAGTGTGAAGAGGAATGAGCTCCACTCTCTTGTATTGTGCGACCGTAGCCTTGAGAACAACCTGGTCAAAGGATCTTTACAGCCGCTGTGTCACACACTCTTACTCTTTTATTCTTTCTATATAAAGCGTCTGAACGTTCCTCTGGGCCCGAGACAAATGTCCCCGTGTGGACAGTGAAGTCCCGAGCCCGGCTGAGTCCCTGGAGACAGAGGAACATAGAAAACACGTGTGTTGACGTTGCAATCAGAAGTTCCAGCCTCACACAGCTCAGAGGTCTGAGTCCATAATCTGTCCTTGTCTTTTCCATCCCCCTCCAAATATTATCCCATGTTTCCACCGGCTCCATAATATTATGGGAGGGAAGTGGACGTGTGAATGTGGACATTTATAAGAGAACAGCTTTCTCCTGCTGTGACACAAGTTGTGTTGCCGATGAGGAACCTTCCTCCGGTAATGTCCTAACCATAATCATAACCTCTCCGTCCTCCAGGGCGTCCTCTGTGGGGACGGACAGAAACTGAGCAGGTTGATTCCTGACAGTTAATGTCCCCACAAGGCAATCAGGTGATTTCATCTTTGCTTTTGTGCGGCGGAATATTAAACTCTTGGGGAACAGCCTTTCTGCTGAATGACCATCCTGCGTGCCCACCTCCTCTCTGCATCGCCTGCTTCACCCAGCCAGCTGTGCATGTGTGTGTGTCTGTGTGTGTCTGTGTGTGTGTGTGTGTGTGTGTGCGTGGGAGAGTGAGGGTGAAGGAGGACCACTCTGCGTGGGCTGAGCCGAGCTCTTCTCTCTCTGCTGTGTGTTAATCGGCCTTTTCTCTCCTCAGCGGGACACAGAGAGCTGTCATTTACATGGAGGTAATGGAGTGATGGAGAAGTGGATGGAATATGTGTGGGCGAACAATGATGGAGCTTCGCACTCTCTCTCTCTCTCTCTCTCTCTCTCTCTCTCTCTCTCTCTCTCTCTCTCTCTCTCTCTCTCTCTCTCTCTCTCTCTCTCGCTCTCTCTCTCTCTCTATCTCTCTCTCTCTCTCTCTGTCTCTCTCTGTCTCCTTCGCTCACTTTGCCCTCGTTCTCTTTCTTCACTCTCTCTCCTTCCTCCTCGATGCGAACTCTCTCTTTTTCTTCCATCAATAGGCTGTTGTGTGTTGTGTGTTGTGTGTTGTGTGTTGTATTGTGTTGTGTTGTCGCCGACAGTCGGAATAAACTCCAGCAAACACTAAAAATCCTTGAAAGCGTTTCAACACGTGATCATTTCCTCTTTGTCTAAAGTCTGAAGCTGCAGCGAAGGATAATTAATAGAATTGTGTGTCTATGCTAATTCCCTTCCCCACATATTAACGATCATTTGGTGATCGGAGCGTCTCGTGTCTTGGCGGCGGTGGCGGCGGCGTGTCAGTGGCTGAGCTTGAGCGGCGTCCAAACACATGGGAGAATGAATCCACTCAGTGGGAGAAGGAGAGTCGAGTGGAGGGAGCCAAGCTGCCTCCGTGAATCTATCTGTGAAATAACGTGAGTTTCAGCTTCTCTGCCAGTTGTGTTGGAAGTTACACAAAAAAATTAAACAATCTGAAGAGAACTTTAAAATTTAATATCGTGTCATCTGCTTTTTTGCACATGGACGAGAGGCAAATAGGAGAGGAATAATTGTGGGGAATAAAAAAGGCCAATAGTAGAATATAAAATAATCAGGTTGAGTCATTATAAGGCACAAGATGAAATTAAAACTCAGCACAGCCTCATTTTGTTTCAACTGTCTCATCAGGATTTTTTCTGAGCACATTTATGACGTTTCTTTCATATCAGCATCAGATTTTATCTTTATTTTCCTCTGCACTAGTTTTGTGTCTGTTAATCGTTATTATTTCTCCTCCCTCGTCGTTATGCACAAAGAATAAAGGGAGAAGAATCTGAGACGAGGATTCTCAGTTTATCTCCCACGGAAAATAACGACCTCCACTCTTTTGAGTTCTGAGCTGAGTGGAAACAAAGCCATGTTCTTCTTCTTCTTCTTCTTCTTCTGCTTCTTCTTCTTCTTCTTCTTCTTCTTCTTCTTCTTCTTCTTCTTCTTCTTCTTCTTCTTCTTCTTCTTCTTCTTCTTCTTCTTCTTCTTCTTCTTCTTCTTCTTCTTCTTCTTCTTCTTCTTCTTCTTCTTCTTCTTCTTCTTCTTCTTCTTCTTCTGGTCTGGTCTGTGGGAAACTGCTCTGGACAGTAAATGACACAGAATGTTAATTTCTTTCACGGTTTTAACGTCATTATTCGACCGAGTGAAGAAAAAAACACAAGAGAGAATTTCCCTAAAAGTGAAACGTACCCAAGTGACTGTGAAGCATCCACCTAATTAAATATTCACATTTAGCTGTAAAGAACATTTATTATAACCAGATAATAACTGAGAGTTGTAGAAGAATGATTTTAAATAAAAGGTTAAAAAGTAAATAAGTTATAATAATTTATAACTCGTTTAGTACATTAATAGTAAATGGTAAAAATACCTTTTAGTAAAAATTTAAAACTCCCTTTTAGATTCTTAAAATAAAAAACCTTTTCAGGCAGAATTTATATTTGTTCATTATAGAAACATGATGCTTATATCGTTATGTTTGAGTTTATTAGTCTGGGTTATTAACATGTTAAACATTAATTCGTTTTTGGATCCTCGGTAAACCTGGTGAAAGGAGGTGATCAGAAGAATCATCTCTTTCTGCTTTGAAATCTTTATTTAAAAATCGACATGTATTCAGAGCTAATATCTATGAGGAGGGGAAATTTCGGTGCAGATGTGGATAATGATTTTGAATCCATATTTTCTGAGTGGATTTATGTTCAGTAACAGATTTATCTTTCGGCTATATTAAATTAACCTTAACCCCCTATATGCTTTATGTATCTGATGCAACACATGTACAAGCATAATGCATCATGGTGATAAAGAAGCCAAATCCGCGTTTGTAATAATGTGTTTTTATCCTTCAACTTGAGATTAAATATTCTAGATGATCTTTGCATCATTGAGGGAAAAGTTTTCATATTTAATACGTTTGGAAACTTTGACAAATTCAAAATGACCTTGAGTGTATTTGAAGAACATTGAGCAGAGCACGGAACCAAATATCAATATTCTTCTGAACAGCTACTCGAGGTGAAATGTTACAATGGAGGTGTAATGAGGGGAAGCAGCAGAGTGTGTAGTTTATTATCAGGAGACACACACACACACACACACACACACACACACACACACACACACACACACACACACACACACACACACACACACACACACACACACACACACACACCTCCTCTTCCGAGAGTAGGGTGGTCCCAGAAACTTGTCACTGACAGGAAACCACAAACGTCTTCTCCCACCCAGAGCAAACAGACACACACACACAAACACACACTCAGACACACACACACACACACACACACACACACACATACACAGACACACAACCTTATATCCACCGTATGATTGTAACAACCATGCATGTGACACGTATTCATCTATAAGCAGCCGTGACAGTGCCGGGGAAAATTTATTCTGATTATGATAAGAAAATCGAAAATAACATTTGTGTGTGTGTGTGTGTGTGTGTGTGTGTGTGTGTGTGTGTGTGTGTGTGTGTGTGTGTGTGTGTGTGTGTGTGTGTGATTTCCCTTCACCTAAGACAGGGAAGTCCCCTCCGTTTCTTGGCGGCCTCAGGGACTCTCTCATGAATCAAGAAACTTTTTTCATTAATACCCGACGTGGTTTCTTCCCCAAACGCTTCTTTTTTACATTTAACGTTAAAACTTGTTTTCAAAAATGTGTAAAAATAAATAAACATATGTTGTTGACTTGTTAACTGACATTATTCAAAGGGTTATATGTTCAAACTCAATAATAAAAATCATAAGCAGTAATATTATTGTGTTTAGAAGCTTGGTTTGGACGGATCGTTCAGACCTCACCTGTCCAGTCACATGACCCACCACAGTGTGTGTCCTCCTTTGTGTGTGTGAGTCAAACACACACACACGAGTGCATGTGTGCAGGTGGACAGGTGTGTTTGTGTTGCTGTTGTTGGAATTCCCCCGACCGGCGTCCTGACAGCTGCCCAGGAGGCAACTGTCTCTCCAACAGTCACTGATAAACCACCACAGAACTCCAATCAGGTCCCACCAGGTCCCACCAGGTCCCATTAGGTCCCATTAGGTCCCTTCAGGTCCCACCAGGTCCCTTCAGGTCCCTTTAGGTCCCATCCGGTCCCATCAGGTCCCTTCAGAACCCATCAGGTCCCTTCAGGTCCCATCAGGTCCCATCAGGTCCCTTCAGAACCCATCAGGTCCCTTCAGGTCCCTTCAGGTCCCATTAGGTCCTATCAGGTCCCATCAGTTCCCAACAGGTCCCATCAGGTCCCATCAGCTCCCTTCAGGTCCCTTCAGGTCCCATCCGGTCCCATTAGGTCCCATTAGGTCCCATCCAGTCCCACCAGGTTCCATCAGGTCCCATCAGGTCCCACCAGGTCCCATTAGGTCCCACCAGGTCCCTTCAGGTCCCTTTAGGTCCCATCAGGTCCCATCAGGTCCCAGCAGGTCCCATCCGGTCCCATTAGGTCCCATTAGGTCCCATCCAGTCCCACCAGGTTCCATCAGGTCCCATCAGGTCCCACCAGGTCCCATTAGGTCCCACCAGGTCCCTTCAGGTCCCTTTAGGTCCCATCAGGTCCCATCAGGTCCCATCCGGTCCCATCCGGTCCCATCCAGTCCCATCCGGTCCCATCAGGTCCCATCCGGTCGCATCAGGTCCCAACAGGTCCCAACAGGTCCCACCAGGTCCCACCAGGTCCCATCAGGTCCCATCAGGTCCCAACAAGTCCCATCAGGTCCTATCAGTTCCCATCAGGTCCCATCCAGTCCCATCCGGTCCTATCAGGTCCCATCAGTTCCCATCCGGTCCCATCCGGTCCCATCCGGTCCCATCCGGTCCCATCAGGTCCCAACAGGTCCCATCCGGTCCCATCAGGTCCCATCAGTTCCCATCCGGTCCCATTCGGTCCCATCAGGTCCCATCAGTTCCCAACAGGTCCCATCCGGTCCTATCAGGTCCCATCAGTTCCCATCCGGTCCCATCCGGTCCCATCCGGTCCCACCAGGTCCCACCAGGTCCCACCAGGTCCCATCAGGTCCCACTACCACTTCAGATTTAATAATCCTAAAACTCAAACTGCATTAACCTGAGAAAGAAAGTAGAACGTAATGTGGTAAACTGAAGCTTCCATTGTTAGCTCCTCCCAGAAAGTCATGATAATAATTATTCTTCTGCTGTCTGATCTCGGGAGGATTTACACCTTTAATTCAGTTTAACTCTAACGATCTGTCTTCAGGTCCTCTGGCTGCAGCTGGAGACGAACAGGACGCTCTGAGGACAGAGAGTCTGGACCAGGGGATTTCAGATTGTTGTATCAAATGGTCAAAACCTGACGCACCAGATGGTTTGTTACCCAGAAACCATCTGGGCAGGCTTCATTGGAAACTGTTTGGAGAAGACCGGGCGCTTTCCGAAGACACTCGGACGAACCATCTGTCTGTCCCCGTCTCTCACGGCGGCTGCAGCCAGTTGGGAGACGAGCATCGTTTCCATCGAGAGAAGGTTTATATGATCTGAGGTTTCTGATGCAGCTGCCAGAAGCTCCTCCCTCAGTGGATGCTGATTGGTCCAAACCACCGGCGATAGATTCCGAGTCTGAGCAGCGAGCGATGATAGCACCAGTCGGTCCAGAGAACTGGATTCTGTGATTCTGGTCTTCATGCTCCCCGGACAAAATAAGGTGTTGAGCCTAAAGTGGCCCAAATATCCCAAAACCAACGTGGTCATTTTTAATAAACAAGCTGTTTTCTATATAAAGTCTAAAGTGGACGTGTGGTCCTGGTGGATCATGGGAAAATACTCAAACCGGTCCATATGCCACTGAACTCACATCCTTCAGGGCAGAATGTGGCTGAGTGACACAGTGACAGGGTGAGACTAAACTATTTATCTGTTCCGTATTTACCCTCCAACATTCAGAGATTCAGGGTTTCAAACCTGAGCTCAGTCATTTCTGCAAATCTCCAACAAGAGAATGAAAAGTTTCTGCTTCACCACATGACTTATGAGATATTACTCAGATCAGATCTGAGTATATTTCTCACTTCAGAGAAAACCATTGTTGCAAAGGGAGAAGAGAGCGAGTGAAGAATCACCATGTTTCCGTCTCACACTGTGATTGTAAATGAGTTCATTTGTTATTTCTTGACAAACTGTTTCTGTCCCCTGAACACTTCCACTTGTTTTGAGGACGAGGGACATTTTCACACATTCTGTCCCCCCCTGGATGTGGTCGGACCCTCTGGCCTCAGTTTGAGTGATGAAGCTCCAAACACTTTCACCTTCTCCTGTGTTGGGACGACTGGACGGGAACCAGCTCATTTCAAGCAGGCACCAGCTTCGCCGTGAGGGAAAAAGTAGAAACGCTGTGAACTCCTCAAACCATTTTTCTCTACGTGCATGAAAAGCAGATAAAATGGAGCCATGAGCTGCGGCTCCACTTTGTCTAGACAAGCCGGTTGCCGGGTCCAGACTGGTTCAGTCGATACCTTGCATCACGTAAACTAACGTTCATCATTTAGAAAAGCTTGAATTTATTTAGCGCCCCTCAAGAGACCCGAGGAGGCTGTCCATGTGTCGGTGGACAAAGAGAGGAGAGAAGAGAGAGAAATCCTAAATGCACGAACCCTGAAACACTCCCCGGCTCTTTGGCTGTTTCTCTACCTTCCTGTGATGGACTCACACGATGTGAGATCAGTTCTTCAGATGAAAACAGCACATTTTTTAATACACCATTCATTTTCCCAAATTTCTCCTCCACTGATCATTTATGAAAATATAAAGAAAGACGTGAACACAGGTATGATTTGGGGAGTTTGGGGATAGAACTGTTCTTTTGTTTCCATCAGGAGAAAAACACGTCCTCTGATCAACTGTTGATGCACAAACACACACAAACACACACACACACACACACATCCCCAGGGCTGCATATTACACAGTAGAAGGTTGGATTCTTCTCCTCCTCCCCATGTACTTAACCTTGTGTCTCACCTGTGTGTTTCCTGTGAGTCACACGTGGAGCAGGCGGAGGAATCCCTGGTTCAGACGCTTCAGGCTTCAGCCGCTGTGGACCAGCACGGAGGAGGCAGCTTCTCCCTGGAGGTGAAGCATCGTCCACCTTTGTGTGTCAGTTCCTCCTCCTCTCCCCAGCTGCTTCTACACCTACGTCTTCCTCCTCCACCCTCGTCCTCTTCCTCTTCCCTCCGTCCTCTCCACTTCACATCAAACAGAGAAAACACGTCTTTTTAAATGTGGAGCAAATGTGAAGAGCGGAGTGAGTTCCAGCTTTTGGAGGTTTTTAGTTTCAAATCTCTTTTCGTTCTTTTTTTTTTAGGATTACGTAACGTTACGTAATTCCATCTGTAGCTGCAGGAACGATCGAGAGGAGCTTGACCTTCTGATGCTGAAATGTTCCTCCACAAAACTTCGATCTGCGCTCCCCCGACGTTTTACTAATAAAAACGGCATCAAGCAGAACGAGCATCACTTCCCCGAGTCTGTGTTCACGATGAGAGACGGACACGACACTGAAGATAAACCACAGCTTCGAGATGTTCAGACCAGGTCCAATCTGTCGTTTTGAAGGAAACAGAAACACGCTGAGACGAGTTTGAGTTCCTGTTTTAACTCTGAAACCTTTCTGAGGACCAGAGGAAACCGGAGAGCAGAAGAGGAGGAATCCCCTCTTCTCCAAATCTATTCATTCCTCCTTCTCCTTATCTCTATCTCTGCTGCACACACACACAACTCCCTCCTTTTCCAACCACACCCTGCGGTTCAGTCCTGTCATTTTTGCAGAATGTTCACAATCAGTGCACGATTGTCGGAGCTGTTGTACCTGAATACAGAGCAATTCACCTCGAGAGTTCAATGCCGTTTCTCTCAACAGCAAAGCATAATGAAAATTGTAGGTTTTGGATCCAGACGAGAAAGGACGGGAGGAGAGAAGTGAGGAGCGCTGTTTGGTTTCCACAGCAACAGTTAGCGCTGGGTGCAGTGAGAGCTGCAGGCCGGGTTCCTGAGTTCCCATGTTCCTGCCTTCGTCTCCACATTCTCTTCCTGAGGAATTTGACCCGCATGACCTCCCTGAATACGTCTGGATTTACCCTCCCCTCCGACTCACAATCACAGCCCACTGTAATCGAAAGCCTTTATGAGCGCAGATCTCCCTCCCTCTCCTTTGCCTCTTCATCGCTGGGCTAGCCTTGGCCACGAAGCCACGTCCACATTAATGGGTCTTTTTAATAGAACGTTTTGCATCTTTCCTTCGGGGGGGATTTGATGAATCTTACTGTATTTATGTGCTGTTCAAATAATGACCCTGAAAAGCTGAAGATGGTTTTAAACTCCGAGGCCGACTCATCGCTGGAGAAAGCAGAAATGTTTCCTCGGCTCCGCTTTATAGCAACAACGCTGACAACAAGAAATACACGTGATTGATTTCAAAAGGAGAAGAATCAACACATGTTTGTCAAAGTCAAGGTCAAGGTCAAGGTGAACTTTACTGTCATTCAGACAAGAAGATGTGCAGAAAGAAACGGAGCTTCTACGAACTCCATGTGCAAATATAAAAATGAAAAGTTACACTTAACACAACAAACAGAGACGGACAAAAAATATGACAAACTAAGCTGTAACAAATTGCACTTCATATTAATTATATTAATGTGCTCATAACCCTGTGTATGTTCATATAGTCTTTATGTAACGTGCTGCAGCTCGGAGCTCGACTCTGTGATTGATGGACAAGAAAGCAAAATGTTTGTCCTGTCATGTCTGTCCGTGTGAGTGTGTGAGAGGGAGAAGAGAGAGAGAGAGTGTGTTTGCAGCCGGGTGAAAGACGGAGGTGTACGGGGGACGATGGGACAGACGGACGTCTGAGAGCCGGGACACTCTCCATCTGGACACACATGCACTGTGAAAACCAGCGTGAAACCAGAAGACAGAGACTGAGACTGAGAGAGAGAAGGTGACGTGAGGAGGAAAAATCAAACCTGAACGTTTCTCCATCACTCGTCCTCTCGACCGATGATTCTCATTTCATTCAAACCTGGTTCGTCTCCGTTCAGAGCAACAGGCCCAGAGGAAACATGTTCACACATTCTGCCATTTTATCCAATAAGTGATGAAAACACAGGTTTCAAAATAATTCAATCACCAAAGTGAAGGAAATAAAACTATATTTCTGTAAGAATTAAAAAAGCTTCAATGTCCAATAGACAACAAACAGAAAAAACACATCTATTCTGAATCACACAAAATGGTTTGTTTAAAAAATAGTGCAATATAAATAAGGTCTATCATAATTTCATAACCATTATTATAAAATCAGTAAACAGTCAAATCTACTAATATCATAATATATTCCACCAAATTATGATCTGTACAGTATGTGTTTTATTTATTTGTTATTTATTAGTATTAGTTTATTAGTTGATTTTGCTCACAAACAATGAAACCAATGACAAGCATGAAGGATTTTGTGCGTCGACATTTGATAATCTTGAAAAAATGTTTTATAAATATAAATAATCTAAAAAAGCCTCTGAATAAAAACAGGGGGCAGAGAATGTGGTTTACATATTTTCGGTCGTGTTAATTTGAGTCGTTTTGAGAATTCAAAGCTTCCACATCTGTAATCGCTGTTTGCTTATAAACCGGCTACACCCACACTAAAATCGTATAACCTTAAATCATAGGCAACACACACACACACGCACAGACACACACACAGACACACACGCACGTTATTGCAGAGGTGTGGAGAGAGTTGACCTGTGACCTTCTAATCAGCCTCAGTTATATCAGGCAGCAGCAGCGAGAGCTCGTCAGATCCTCCTCCAGCAGCTGAGCAGTCACGATGTTCTGCATCCGTCCACTCAGGCCCACACACACACACACACACACACACACACACACACACACACACACACACACACACACACACACACAAACACACACACACACACACACACACATAATTAACATACACGTGTATTTGGGCAAAAGAAAACCCTGCATATATTTACAAGGTGCACATTTCTTTTGCAAAAGTTTCTAACAAATAAAATGAAGTATTAATGATGTTGGATGCACGGGTTCTGGATGGAGGAGGGGTGGAGGGGGGGGCGATGAACGTTACCGGACTCAAACCCACGGAGCTAAATGTCCCGGCTCTGTGATGCTCACCATGTGATCGATGCAGCTCGATCCACGAACCCCCCTGACGGCCCACTTCACGTTAGATGTGTTTTTTCTCTCCGCTCTCGGGGAGAAACCAGATTCCACGGAGGATCTGAAGCCTCTGGGACCTCGGCACCTCGGGCTCGGAGGAGCCGGGAGCTGAGAATAGCTCCGGATCCTGCCCACCATCTGATGTGCTCATGCTCGCTGTCTGCTGGGACGCACATGGACCTTGATGAATAAATATGAAGATAACCTGCACCTCTGCTGCACTCTCTCTCTTCCCATTCCCCATCTGGTTCTGCTGGAGAGAAGCAAGAAATCACACATTTCAAAAGAACCTCTGGGCCTTTGTTTCCGTGTGTGTGCGTGTGCTGGTTCGAGCACGGGCGTGTGTTTGTTTGTGTGTGTGTGTGCGTGTGCTGGTTCGAGCACGGGCGTGTGTTTGTTTGTGTGTGTGTGTGTGTGTGCACGTAGCTGTTTCTTTTTGTGTGCCACCATCTGAATGTGTGCATACACATTATTGTGTAGTGTGGTTGTGTGTGGGCGGCTGTGTGTAGGCGTGTGCAGTAGCTTCTTGACAGAGCCTCCAGTAGCATGTATTTGTGAATCCTTTGTGTTATTCTCCTTCCTCAGCTCAGTCCTCACACCTCGCTGCTGCTGCTGCTGCTGCTGCTTCAGTGAAGGACTCTTCAAACTCTCGTCTCACAAATCACCCGCCGTCCTCAGCAGCGACCGGACGTTTTGATGCTTTAATAATTAAAACATATCAATAGGAAACAGTTTCTTTCTCCAACATAAATCAGTGCAGCTCAGAAACCAACCATCACTCGATAGAAGCTGAACCTGCTGCGTGGATGAAATCTGTTTCTGGATGTGAGAACACGTTGATATCACTTCCTGGGCACCGCTCGCTCTCCGGCTGAGGAGGAAAGCGGCGTGGGCGAGGGATCGATCCTCTCAGGGCCGGGGCCGGGGGGGGGGGGGGGGGGGGGCTCCGTGCACGACCCAACGCTTCACAGGAAAAAGAAACCACCAAGAAACACATCTCCCACCAGCTTTTTGTTAAGAGAAGAACTGCCAGCGAGCAGCGGGTCGTGTTCTTCACTCACAGCTGGACTCCCATCAGGCCTTGCATCATTTCCTGTTGGTACGAAGTGTTATGAAGTCTCAGATTCACTGATGAGATGCCTGGTCGTGTTTCAGGAGATGATCATGAGCAGCAGCAGCAGCAGCCGAGCACTAACGCTGCTTCATGTCTTTAACTGGAGATTTCTCCTTCTGATGGATTTGATTTGTTCCTCATAATGATTTCATAACTCCTCATGTTGAGATGCTCCAACGCTCCGAGAACATGAGGCTCATCCACATCCACAGATCAGGGTTAGGGTTACTACTGACTAATACTACTGCTACTACTACTACTACTAACTAATACTACTGCTACTACTACTACTACTAACTAATACTACTGCTACTACTACTACTACTAACTAATACTACTGCTACTACTACTACTACTACTACTGACTAATACTACTGCTACTACTAATACTAACTAACTAATACTACTGCTACTAATACTAACTAATACTACTGCTACTACTACTACTAACTAACTAATACTACTGCTACTACTACTACTAACTAACTAATACTACTGCTACTACTACTACTAACTAACTTATACTACTGCTACTACTACTACTACTAACTAATACTACTGCTACTACTACTACTACTGACTAATACTACTGCTACTACTACTACTACTACTAACTAATACTACTGCTACTACTACTACTACTACTAACTAACTAATACTACTGCTACTACTACTACTACTAACTAATACTACTACTACTACTACTAACTAATACTACTGCTACTACTACTAATAACTAACTAATACTACTACTATCTAATACTACTAATACTACTACTACTAACTAACTAATACTACTGCTAACTAACTAATACTACTGCTACTACTACTACTACTACTAACTAATACTACTGCTACTACTACTACTAACTAATACTACTGCTACTACTACTAATAACTAACTAATACTACTACTATCTAATACTACTAATACTACTACTACTAACTAACTAATACTACTGCTACTGTTACTACTACTAACTAATACTACTGCTACTACTACTACTAACTAACTAATACTACTGCTACTTCTACTACTAACTAACTAATACTACTGCTACTACTACTACTAACTAATACTACTGCTACTACTAACTAACTAATACTACTGCTACTACTACTACTACTAACTAACTAATACTACTGCTACTACTACTACTAACTAACTAATACTACTGCTACTACTACTAACTAATACTACTGCTACTACTAACTAGCTAATACTACTGCTACTACTACTACTACTACTAACTAACTAATACTACTGCTACCATACTACTAACTAACTAATACTACTGCTACTACTACTACTAACTAACTAATACTACTGATACTACTACTACTACTAACTAACTAATACTACTACTAAAGTCAAAGAGCAGTTTGTCCACCTCCTATAATTAACAATCATTTATATTCACACATCCCTGGAATATCAATGCAGCTTGAAATGGAACTTGAAGAGAAGCAACGATTAATGAATCCACTCATTGATCCAATCTCATAATCAGAGGTTCGAGCTTCCACTCGTCTTCTTCTGGATCATGATGATGATGATGATGATGATGATGATGATGATGATGATGATGATGATGATGATGATGATGATGATGATGATGATGATGATGATGATGATGATGATGATGATGATGATGATGATGATGAAGGGAAACTAATAAAACAAACACAACACTTCTGTATCTCAGTTCTGATAAAGAATTCCACTGAATTAAAAAGAAGAACAAAACTTCTCTACTTCTTTTATTTTATTAGGAAATAATAAATAAGTAAATGATTGACTGTAAAAGTGTCGAGCACCAAAGTGTGCAACAACAAACACGACAGAGGAAGAAACTTAACGGTTCGTCCAGTATTCACTGATCAACGTCATGATTGACAGCTGATACTGGATACTAGTTATTGGCTTTGAATTGTTTATTAATTTGTTCATACGCTGTTAATAGAGATGAGACGTGGAAACCTCCTGCTTGTGTTTCATGTTGGTAGTTTGACTGTGAACAGTGTCCAGGGGACAGAGGACAGAGGACAGAGGACAGAGGAGACAGGACAGAGGACAGAGGACAGAGGACAGGGGACAGAGGACAGGGGACAGAGGACGGAGGACAGAGGACAGAGGACAGAGGACAGAGGACAGAGGACAGAGGACAGAGGACAGAGGAAAAGGGACAGAGGACAGGGGACAGAGGACAGCGTCCAGGGGACAGAGGACAGAGGACAGAGGACAGAGGACAGAGGAAAGGGGACAGAGGACAGAGGACAGAGGACAGAGGACAGAGGACAGGGGACAGAGGACAGAGGACAGAGGACAGAGGACAGGGGACAGAGGACAGAGGACAGAGGACAGAGGACAGGGGACAGAGGACAGAGGACAGAGGACAGGGGACAGAGGACAGAGGACAGAGGACAGGGGAGACAGGACAGAGGACAGAGGACAGGGGACAGAGGACAGGGGAGACAGGACAGAGGACAGGGGACAGAGGACAGAGGACAGAGGACAGAGGACAGGGGACAGAGGACAGAGGACAGAGGACAGGGGACAGAGGACAGAGGACAGAGGACAGGGAGACAGGACAGAGGACAGAGGACAGGGGACAGGGGACAGAGGACAGAGGACAGAGGACAGGGGACATGAGACTGAGGACAGAGGACAGAGGACAGAGGACAGAGGACAGAGGACAGAGGACAGGGGACAGAGGACAGAGGACAGAGGACAGAGGACAGGGGACATGAGACTGAGGACAGAGGACAGAGGACAGAGGACAGAGGACAGAGGACAGGGGACAGAGGACAGAGGACTGAGAACAGTGTCCAGGGGACAGAGGACAGAGGACAGAGGACAGAGGACAGAGGACAGGGGACAGGGGACAGAGGACAGAGGACAGAGGACAGAGGACAGAGGACAGAGGACGGAATCTAACTGCTGTCAACTTCCCTTTCATGACGCTGATTAGTCATAATGTTCTTACACGTTAATATAATAAATATATAAGTACTTGAGTTTGCAGACCTCTCTGATTTCCACAGACACCATGTTAAGTGTATCCACCTTAAAAGGAGAATAACTTAAAATTAATAACATTTGAAATGAACTAAACACAAGTATCTCTTTGGCTCGTGCAGCTTTTCCTTCAAAACATCTCGACTCTGTGTTCGTTCATCGGCTGAACTTCAAAAACCCGACGCAGGAAGCTGGCGGCGCTGAGGAGGAAACGTTAAACCCGACGGATCCGATGCTCCGAGGCTCAGAGGACAGAGGACAGAGGACAGAGGACAGAGGACAGAGGACTGGGAGAGAGGCTCAGACGGAGAAAGAGTTAAACCAGAGACGAGAGGATGAGTCTGAACCTGAGGGAGCAGAGCGAGTGATCTGCAACTCATCTGTGGTATGTCAGGTACAACTGCGGGCGAGCAGTGTGGCCATAGGGTATGTCCCATTCTTTTGCCATGTGTCAGACCTGTGTGTGTGTGTGTGTGTGTGTGTGTGTGTGTGTGTGTGTGTGTGTGTGTGTGTGTGTGTGCACGAGGATCTGCATACTGTGGATTCCTGGTGTGCAGGTTGCATGTGGGCGCAGACTGAGAGCACCTGGCTGAGAGGTGAGTCACAGACGCAGGTAATCGCTCTGACATTTCATTCTAAATAAGTAGTCTGGAGAAAATGGCACCTAATGGCACAAACACACATACATACACACACACACACACACACACACACACACAAATACACACACACAAACAAAGCCCTCCTAAAACACTTAGCAGTGTAAACCTGTGCTAAAGACCCTGACTCACACACATTAAAGCAGAACGCGGAGGAGGAAGAAATGTTTCACGACCGAGACAAGATGACAGTCAGGAGGACGATTAGACAGCCAATCAGTGGAGGAGCTACCAGGAGGTGAGGAGGGGGGGAGGAGGGGAGGAGGAGGTGAGGAGGGGAGGAGGAAGGAAGCGGGATGGAGAGGATGAGGAAGTGAGGAGGAAGGGAGGAGGTGAGGAGGGGAGGAGAAAAGGAGGTGAGGAGTAGAGGAGGAAGGAAGCGGGATGGAGAGGATGAGGAGGTGAGGAGGAAGGGAGGAGGTGAGGAGGGGAGGAGAAAAGGAGGTGAGGAGTAGAGGAGGAAGGAAGCGGGATGGAGAGGATGAGGAGGTGAGGAGGAAGGGAGGAGGTGAGGAGGGGAGGAGAAAAGGAGGTGAGGAGTAGAGGAGTAAGGAAGCGGGATGGAGAGGATGAGGAGGTGAGAAGGAAGGGAGGAGGCGAGGAGGGGAGGAGGTGAGGAGGCAAGGAGGTGAGTAGGGGAGGAGGTGAGGAGGTGAGGAGATGAGGAGATGAGGAGGTGAGGAGATGAGGAGGGAAGGAGATGAGGAGGTGAGGAGATGAGGAGGTGAGGAGGGGAGGAGGTGAGGAGGTGAGGAGGAGAGGAGGTGAGGAGATGAGGAGATGAGGAGATGAGGAGGGAAGGAGATGAGGAGGAGAGGAGACATTGAGAAGCTGCTTCACTGGAGGAGGAGCAGAGGAGATTCATCAGGTTTCCAGTCGCTCGCTGGGACTCAATGTTCAACTGAGAGCTGCGTGTACAATAATAACAACACAATCGTGTGTGTGTGTGTGTGTGTGTGTGTGTGTGTGTGTGTGTGTGTGTGTGTGTGTGTGTGTGTGTGTGTGTGTGTGTGTGCAGAGCTCATCAACATGTTTAAGGTCACGTCTGATGTCATCGTGTTTCCCCTCCGTGAAAGAGGTTTGAATGATGGCTGACTGTGGTTTGTTCCTGACTCACTGTGGTTTGTGTGTCTGTTTGTGCGTGTGTGTGCGCGTGTGTGTGTCCATGTGTGCGTGAGAGAGGTAGTGAGTGTATGACCAAAAGAGAGAGAGAGAGTTTGTGTTGTGAGTCAGACTCGTCGCAGTCGTACATGTTGGGACTCTGGGTCACCGCAGAGATCGCTCCGTCGTTCTGCTGGAGCCCACACATACACAGACACACACACACACACACACACAGACACACACACACACACACACACACACACACACACACACAACACAAAGTACAAAAAGTACAAAAAGCCCTCATTTATCTAACCTCTGTCAGAGTTGTGATGTTTCTGACACTCTGTAAAACGCCCAAATGGTTTTGGGAAATAATTCTGCCTTTGAATTTCTTGCTCTTTTGTTCTCATCATCGCCCCCCCCCCCACACACCCCCCCCACCCCCAAAAAGAACCATTTGCTGATTGTCAGACGACAATGACTTTATGAGTGAGCGTGTATTAAAGCGAGAGCGAGCGAGAGAGAGAGAGAGAGAGAGAGAGAGACAAATGCATGTTTGATAAAGAAATAATCAGAGGGCGACCAGTTGGGCACAAAAGCCTTTGAAGTGTGGCTGGTTGCCCGGGTAACGGATTCAGGTGAGAACCAGTAAGTGCACACGAGTCGTACCTGGTCTTTTGTTTGTGTGTCTGGATTCATCGCAGACAACATGGACGCCACAGGTCCTGGTCATCGTCTCTATCGTTCTCTCTCTCTTTTATTTTCATTCTCATTCTCTCTGTCCGTGCAGCATTAGCGGCCTTCGCTTGTCAATGCATCTTTTCTTTATCTTTGGGGGCTGCAGCGGGGGGGTGGGGGGGGTTCTCTCCCACCTCCATTAGCACCTCCTCCTCGTGTCTCACATTAACCACGAAGCTTTTCATCAGAGTGAAAAACCCGACGGAGCTTTCCTCCGGTGGCCACGCCCCCAACAGTGTTCAGACGCTTTGTGAAAAACAATGTTTCAATTTTACTTTCACATGAATATGTTTTTTGTTTTTGTGATGGAGTGGTGGAGGTGAAAGCCATTATGAGATGTGTCGGCGGAGAGAGAGGGGGGAGAGGGGGGGGGAGAGGGGGGGGGGGGGGTGAGTGGGCTGCCGTGCATTCTTTGAGCCTCATTCACCGAGTTAGCGTGGGCGGCTAATTCGTGTTTGCATTCAGCCGGTTTACCTAGGGGGGGGGGGGGAATGTTTTATTATATGTGCTGTCTTTGAAATCGATGACTAATTGTCCCTCTCACGTCTCTCTCCATCTCCCTCCATCTCCGATTCCTCCCTCGTTCTCTAGGTGAGATCCTCGGGAGAGAGAGAAGCTGCTTCGTTCCATCAGGTGAGAAACACAACGAGCTCCGGAGAGAGAGAGAGAGAGAGAGAGAGAGAGAGAGAGAGAGAGAGAGAGAGACAGAGAGAGAGAGAGAGAGAGAGAGAGAGAGAGACAGAGAGAGAGAGAGAGAGAGACAGAGAGAGAGACAGAGAGCGCTGCGGCCTCGGGAACGCAGGAGGAGGAAAAAGAGGAGCGGGTTCAGATCTGAAGGAAGCGAGGGAGACTGTGATGGAGAGGCGTTATGACAGATGGATAAAAACGCAAGGAGAGAGAGAGAGAGAGAGAGAGAGAGAGAGAGAGAGAGAGAGAGAGAGAGAGAGAGAGAGAGAGAGAGAGAGAGAGAGAGAGTGCGTTCTCTGGACGTGAGTCACTTCTGAGTGAAAGCTTTGTAATTTAAGCCACACACAGTGAAGGAGAGAGAGGTGGGGGGGGGGGTAGTGGATGGATAGATGAGGGGGGGGGGGTAGTGGATGGAGAGATGAGGGGAAAAAGCCGGTCGACTTTATCCATCACACAAACCACCAGCTCCTCCCACCGCGGCACAGTAAGTGGCTTCAGTTAAGTCGGTGGGCGGAGCTGGTTCAACGTGATTCCTCTGAGACTCACAATCAGTGCACGCTAACAACGAGTGCAGGTAACTACACAACCGCACTTTGAAGTGTGTGTGGTCCTCACTTTGTGAGTTAAACACACTCCTCACCACAGGATGATCGTGAACCTCGTGGATCAGACGGATTATTAATCTCACTTCGAGGAGATAATCCACCGAACGAAAAGGAAAACGACTTCACGATCGTTTGTGACGACACAAACTCATTCTACACACATGGAGTCAGCGGGGGGGGGGAAATCATCTTCTCTGCTTCTAACGAGGCAGGAGAATCTGGGATCAAACTGATTAATCAATTAAAGATGGCGTCACTTTTCTTCTTCACTCACGTGGCTGGAGAGCTGTGTGCTCACTGCTGCCCCTGGTGGACACTGAGGGAGGAACCTAAACAGTCAATAATCAGATTTAGGTTTTTTGTTTTTCTACATTTCCCTGATATTTAGTTCTTCCAATTTTATTTTTTATTTTAAACACTTAAGATTTAGTATTTTAAAGACAAGAATATTGGAGCAAATGATAAAGTGGAGTAAACTAATATCTAACAGATCTCAACACACCTGAGATAAATAGATGTTCCTGTTACTCTGGATGAAATAACAGTTTTTTTATCATATGAACTTCTTCTTTAATTCAAACAGTTTGTCATGTTTAAATCCCCTAAAGGTTTTAAATGGTTTAAATGTAACTCCTTCATCATCTCGTGGGATCTCTGAATATGATACCATGGCCCCGCCCCTGAACCCCAACTCCCCACTGTCACAGCGCCCCCTGTAGCACTGATGCTTATTTTACTTAAGAAATGTATTTTATCATATAAATGGAAGAATGGGACATGTTTCAAATCTTGATGTCCTGCTTGTGGTATTATTCTGAATTCTACCAATTAGGTGTAACTACTGAGGATCTTTATTCCTCTGATAATAAGAGGAAAAAGAGAGATATTGTTAATACTTGCTGTACTAATACACATATAAATATAGATGTAAGAACCTTGATGAAGGCTGAACAGATCTGATCCACGTGGCGAGCAGCTGACATGAGTCATGTGGTATTTACGATGACCTGCTTCCTACCTCCTGTCTGACCACCAGCTAGTATTTAATCTTCTGTGGTCAGGATGACGACGGCGTCCTGGTTACACACAAACACGCACATGTTCACAAACGCATCCCGTCCACTTGACAGCTGGTGTTTTCAATCAAATGATCAGCCGGCCTTTTGTGATTTCTCATTTTCCCTCTGAAAACACATCACACATGTTGTGAGTCACGACAGCGCCAGGATCTGTCCGAGAGGAAGGAGCCTGTGTGAGTGTGGATGTGGTTTGTTCAGCAGATTGGTCACGTGACCGGCACCTGCTCACGACCAGCAGACGGATCATCTACCTGTGGGACTGAGGGACAGGGGTGGGACGACTGAGGGACAGAGGTGGGACGACTCCTGCTCCAGAAGACAGCTGCCACTCACTCACACTGGGAACTGTGCAAGTTGCTTCAGGTGCTTTAATGTGAATGAAGTTTGTAGCATAAGTGCAGAACTTGTACAAAATCAGCTGTTGGCAAACAAGATCACAGTTTAATCTTAACATTTATAATGTCAAATATCTATACATACCTACCTAAACATATACCTTACTATAACTATCTACCTACCTACCTACCTACCTATACATATACCTTACTATACCTACCTACCTACCTACCTACCTATACATATACCTTACTATAACTATCTACGTACCTACCTACCTACCTACCTACCTACCTACCTACCTAAACATTTACCTTACTATAACTATCTACCTACCTACCTACCTACATACCTACCTACCTACCTATACATATACCTTACTATAACTACCTACCTACCTACCTACCTACCTACCTACCTACCTACCTACCTACCTATGCTTATACCTATACCTATACCTATACCTATACCTTACTATAGCTATCTACCTACCTATACCTATACCTACACCTATGCCTATACCTATACCTATACCTATACCTATACCTATACCTACGTACCTACCTATACCTATACCTATACCTATACATATCTACCTACCTACCTACCTACCTACCTACCTACCTACCTACCTACCTACCTACCTACCTACCTACCTACCTACCTACCTACCTACCTATACCATACCTATACCTACCTACCTATACCTATACCTATACCTACCTACCTACCTACCTACCTACCTACCTACCTACCTACCTACCTACCTACCTACCTACCTACCTACCTACCTACCTACCTACCTATACCTATACCTATACCTGTACCTATACCTATACCTATACCTATACCTATACCTATACCTACGTACCTACCTATACCTATACCTATACCTATACATATCTACCTACCTACCTACCTACCTACCTACCTACCTACCTACCTACCTACCTACCTACCTACCTACCTACCTACCTACCTACCTACCTATACCATACCTATACCTACCTACCTATACCTATACCTATACCTACCTACCTACCTACCTACCTACCTACCTACCTACCTACCTACCTACCTACCTACCTACCTACCTACCTACCTACCTACCTACCTATACCTATACCTATACCTGTACCTATACCTATACCTATACCTATACCTTACTATAACTATCTACCTACCGACCTATACCTATACCTATACATATACCTATACCTTACTATAGCTATCTACCTACCTATACCTATACCTATACCTATACCTATACCTATACCTATACCTATACCTATACCTATACCTATACCTATACCTATACCTTACTATAACTATCTACCTACCTATACCTATACCTATACCTATACCTATACCTTACTATAACTATCTACCTACCTACCTATGCCTATACCTATACCTATACCTATACCTATACCTATACCTATACCTTACTATAACTATCTACCTACCTACCTATACCTATACCTATACCTATACCTTACTATAACTATCTACCTACCTATACCTATACCTATACCTACCTACCTACCTACCTACCTACCTACCTACCTATACATATACCTTACTATAACTACCTACCTACCTACCTACCTACCTATACCTATACCTATACCTATACCTATACCTATACCTATACCTATACCTACCTACCTACCTACCTACCTATACATATACCTTACTATAACTACCTACCTACCTACCTACCTACCTACCTACCTACCTACCTATACCTATAAATATACCTATACCTATACCTATACCTACACCTATACCTATACCTATACCTATACCTATACCTATACCTATACCTATACCTTACTATAACTATCTACCTACCTATACCTATACCTTACTATAACTATCTACCTACCTACCTATACCTATACCTATACCTATACCTATACCTATATCTATACCTATACCTATACCTATACCTATACCTATACCTATACCTATACCTTACTATAACTATCTACCTACCTACCTATACCTATACCTATACCTATACCTATACCTATACCTATACCTATACCTATACCTATACCTATACCTATACCTATACCTATATCTACACCTATACCTATACCTATACCTTACTATAACTATCTACCTACTAACCTGTTTGATAAAGCAAACACATGTATACTGCACATGCATCACACACACACACACACACACACACACACACACACACACACACACACACACACACACACACACACACACACAAGCAGACGCTCTGGTTCACCCTGTGCGACTATGTGAAGCACGCAGACTTCAGTCCCAGACAAAGCAGCCGATGACACTGAGGTTCAGGGAGGATCAGTGTGATTGTTCCCGTGCTTTACCTCAAACGGTGTCATTGAAACCACTGCCTCACAGGTATGGACATCTGGAATGCTACACCTGCGTCGTGATGAAATCCATCGCTCACTTCCTGGAAGAGGGTTTTCAGTTCTGTTGGAGGGGCTTCCCGATGTGCAACACCCACAATGCAGTTCTCACAAACACTGAATGAAAACAGGATTCAGTTTCTCACCCAAATCCAAACCAACAATTAGCACTCGGCCCGACAGAGGAAGGAACTCGACCTGGTTTGGAAACAGAGCTCGAAATGAGGGAAATCCCTAATATGGAAATCAGACACCTGCGCCAGAAAGTTCCAGGGACGAAGGTGAATAAAGTCTTTCCACAGGGGGAGTGTATGTGTGTGTGTGTGTGTGTGTGTGTGTGTGTGTGTGTGTGTGTGTTACAGTCACAATTACCCACCTGTTGCACGTGGGTCTGTGACACGGCTCCTGGCTGAAGTCCACCAGCAGCCGGCTGCAGTGGCAGCGAGGTCCTTTGATCCGCCGGCAGTGAAACTATATCAAAGGACACGCAGGTGATAAAGCGGTGCACAGCAATGCCCCCCCGCCTCTTCTCTTATCAGCGTGGCCTACATCACAGAACTCTGAGGTCACGCACTGAGGGAACACGCCAACGCACAGATCTTTAAAACCCTCCTGAATGTGGAGAACATGAAGGTTCAAGTGACGGAGAACATTTTAAAGTTCCCAGGTTCGAGTGGGACGTCCTCAGGTGTCACGTTTACTTATTAATGCTGATCACTCAACTCAGTTTAATATAAATTACAACTTGAAGGTGTTGCAACCTTTTCCCTCCTTCAGCGTTTCCTCCAGCTTCTACATTAAGGATCAGGATCACGTGACGTGTGATAGAAGCACGAGCGGTTTCATCCGCAGCCTGGCACCGTATCACTGATA
This sequence comes from Limanda limanda, assembly GCF_963576545.1. NCBI lineage: Eukaryota > Metazoa > Chordata > Actinopteri > Pleuronectiformes > Pleuronectidae > Limanda > Limanda limanda. The sequence continues at coordinate 1,925,318 of NC_083651.1, forward strand.
AGGATCCAGACAACAAATGTTTTTCATGGGGTAACCTAGCAACCTGCGAGCCGGAAACTGTTGGCCCCCGGGTTTCAGGGCGAGCTGAGAGTTCGATCGTCTAATTGCCGACTTCAAAGCAGCGTTCACAAGCCACGTGGCGTCAGCCGGCGCTGCAGCGGTCACAGGCGGAGCTACTGACCTCGGCGCCATGACCTCCGAGCGCTTGAGGCCAAAATAACAGAGCGGCTCGTCCTGAGTGGGGGGGGAGGCCAAAGTGTGACACAACACTGTGGAGCTCAGAGAGGAACAGGGTTTCATGCAGGAGGTTTGTCCTCATCTCTCTCTCTCTCTATATTAATTTACTAAATCAAATTTATATCTGACAAGTGCGAAACGCTGAAAGACGGATTTACAAAGTGTTACCATTCAGAAGTGAAAAATAAAAAGAGTGAAATTCTCTGTCAGTAAACCCGCAGCCTTTCATGAGGGACCTTGAACACAGGAGAGCGTTGAAAGGTTTGTTTTCTAAGGCTCAAGGTTTCGCTCTGAAAAGCAGCGACGGGAGAGGGAAGGCTTCAGCTTCCTCCTCTGAAAGAAAGTCACATATTTCTAAATGAAAGGCCTTTCGCAACAAGGCTGCAATCATGTTTCTCTGAAAAGGCTGTCTGCCCTTTGACCTCAGATCTCTCTTATAGGCAAGAAAGGGAAGGAGGGAACAGATGAGAAAAAGCGTATTGACAACCTCTCCTCGCTCCCTTTCTCTCCTAATGTGGAACCTCTATCTCTCTGTGCTCCGGCTCGCTTTCAAGGTCGTGTCAACGTTTATCAGCGTCTCCGTCCACTACCCTCCATCCAGCCATTCATCATCCCTCCATCCAGCCATTCATCATCCCTCCCTCCATCCAGCCATTCATCCGTCTCTCCTATTTGAGCAGGAATTAGCCAGTATTGCCAACGCATTGTTTCCCACGCCGAGCAGCGAGGGGTTAACCGAGCAGCGTAGGAGTAGTTTCGATCCGTCAGGTAGGTCAGGTTTCTCTGAACACGACTGCATACCTGTGTGAACTGTGTGTCCGCGTGTGTGTGCCTGCAGTCGCATGCTTCTATTGAGACACCGGGGAAACAACAGAGGCGAAGAATCCAATCAGTCTCGATGCGTCTGACGGCCAACATGCAGCAAGGAGGCAGCCAATCAGACTCCTGCGTTCAGAGCTCTTACAGGAGGCGGGAACTCCTCCCTGAGCCGCAGAGACTCACACACCAGGTGTAAAGACATGTCTCTGAACTCAGGATCCAGTTCCATCTCATGGTCTTCATCCACAGAGACCACGTGCAGCTGGAAGCTCGGGAACAGCAGGTGGACCTCGAGTCAAACATTTCACTTTGAAACAATCATTGACCGTGGACGTGCTGGAAGCAGCGTGAGGTTCACACTGGATTCTGAATGCTGCCACTGTTCACAAAGTGAGAATCATCAAGATCTCAGCCCTTATTAGTTATCTGATCATATAAAAACAGGCTGAGATGTCATGATTGACAGCTGACACTGACTCAGGATTGGTCGAGGGCTGAAGATCTTACTCCCACGATACAGGCTCCTGTGTGTTTTTTAGCTTCTGTATGATTTAGTTTCATTTTTGTACAAAAGGGGAAAATGGAGAAGTGCTGTCCATCTTTAATTTCAGCCCATGGATCAAATCCCTGAAGCCACTTTCTGCATATGAATGTCCATGTGTTTGCAGTGGTGGGAAGTAACGAAGTACAAATACTTTGTTACTGTACTTAAGTCGATTTTTCACATATCTGTACTTTACTTGAGTACTTCTTTTCCTGACGACTTTTTACTTTTACTTGTTACATTTGAACAAAAATATGTGTACTTTCTACTTCTTACATTTTCAAACTGGCTCGTTACTTGAGCAGCGGAGGTTGGCGCAGCTCTCTCTCTCTCTCTCTCTCTCTCTCTCTCTCTCTCTCTCTCTCTCTCATCTAGGGTTCAAAATTTGTAAAATTATACATTATATACATTATATTCATATTGTTGTTATAATTTTTTAGTTTTAGTCAGTTGAGATACATCTTGAGGAGAAACATTTTGGGTTGTTTTGTGTCTGTATAGGACTACTATAAAAAGCACTACTTTTGATACTTAAGTACATTTCAACACCAGATACTTTTGATACTTAAGTACTTTTAATATGAGCTACTTTAAGACTTTTACTCAAGTCATTTTCTGACGGGTGACTTCTACTTTTACCGAAGTCACTTTCAGGTCCGATACCTGTACTTTTACTCAAGTATGGCTTTCAAGTACTTTATACACCACTGCGTGTTTGTGACGTTTCAGATCCTCAGACTTGTGTCCGTGCTCGTGTCTCTGCTGCAGCCACTTGTGGTAAAAAGCTTCCAGTTCAGATCTAATTCAGCTTCTCACAAAGAGGCTCGGCCGCTCGGAGCCGTGTGTGTGTTCGTCATGTGGCAGCGAGAGAGAGTTGTGTGTTTTAAAGTTCATCACACGCTGTAGTGACATGTGCTCATTCACATCCAGTCGTCTTCACTTTGTGTTTTCGGCTCCGGCAGAGAGACGCAGCAGAGAGAGAGTTAACGCTCTGAAAGCTTCCACGCTCTGCAACGCCGCTTTGTGCAAGGACAGTTTGAGTACCTGCAATCAGCCAGGTCTCCCACGCTCGCCTGCACACACACACAAACACACACACACACACACACACACACACACACGCACACACACACACACACACACACTGAAAACCAGCTTGAAGGTGGTATCCTGCACTTCATCTTTAAAACAAACGACAACTGTTTTATTTCTTCAGGCAACTTCCCTCTTTTAATCCTGTTGCAGGCTTTTATTTTGGAATCTGATGATATCATTATTATATCAGGATCAATATTATTCCATGCAGATCACAAGTAGCTCACCTCTATGGCTCCTTTCCACAAATTCTTAAATCATGACGTCACCTTGGAGGTAAATGTTTTAGTGTTACGACTCAACACTGGATTCAATGAATTATTAACATTGACATTTTTTGCAGTGCACGTACTTGATAAGCACACACACACGCACACACACACGCACACACAGACACACACACCTTGTTTAATCCCCTTCATGGCGGGTGGCTGTGCAGGCGGATGCTGTTTAAACAGAGCGGGCCCTTGATGTGGGGCCTCCAGGGGCCAGGGCCTGTGTGTGTGTGTGTCTGTGTGTGTCTGTGTGTGTGTGTGTCTTTCACCCTGGATGTGTGTGTGTGTGCCTCTCCCAGTTCTCTGGCCATGGGAACAATGGTCCTTTAGAATGTGAGGTCACTGGTGCGCTGACCCCTGGCAAATAAGAGCCATGTTCTGGCATTCCAGGCCTGATTGGCACTTTGAGCTCAAAGGAGACACAGGAAATGTGACCAGTGTAATTGGTTATATATTAGCGGAGCATTCCCTCCCCCCACCCCCCCCCCCCCCTTTTAAATGATGGAACATTCTTCAGTGACACTTAGGTGGATGGGGCTGGGATTCCACCAGGGAGAAGGGGAGGGGGGGGGGGGGGGGGGAGGGAACAGCGAGAAGAGGAAGAGAGAAGGTAAAAGACGTTGAGGTGGATTCACAGAGATCTGAGGATCAGGACAGGTGACATGCCCAGCGCCCTCTGTCTGAAGTGTGGCGAGGGGAGGGGGGGGGGGGGCGCCATGTGTGGATTGAGGGGAGGGCGGGAAAGTGCAAATCAGTAGCTTGACCTTTGACCCCCCGGGTGCTCGGCTGCAGTTCATGAAGACTTCATCTCCCACTCCTGTGTCTGTGAGGAGTCGGTTCTGATCCAGGGATCACAGACAGGGACATGCAGAACCCCCCCCCCCCCCATAGGCAAAGGAGAAGGGTGCACACACACACACACACACACACACACACACACACACACACACACACACACACACAGGTGTTGGGCAAATGTCATGTAGAGTGAATTAAAACAGTGTCTTTGTGACGGCAGCGTGAGGACACGTCCGTCCACCTTCAGAGAGAAAGAGACACACACACACACACACACACACACACACACACACACACACACGCATGCAGGGTCAGAGCGGTCGTCCACTCACAGCTCGGAGGTTTGATCCCGGTCCGCATGCAGAAGTGTCCTCGGGCCAAAGTCCTGGAGCCAAACTTACGGCTGTGATGCATCAAGACGAGAGAAGATCTATATAAATACATATTTTCCATCTGGGACTCGAGACAGATTTGATCATATTGAGAAACGTATGAGATTAAAAGCATCTTCAGACTCTTCCTCCTGAACCTGGATTTGCAGAACCTGTACAAACAGGTTTATTTAAACAGTTCCGCCACATTCTTCTGTTGTTCTATAAACACTCTGCTCATTTAAACTGTGACTCTCACCCCAACCATGTTTCTATACCACCACCCCCCCCCTCGTTCGCCATGAGGAGCATTCCTCTGCATTCCAGGCTGAGGTGAACACCAGGCGGATCATCATCTGTCTTTATTCACAGGAGCCGGAGCAGTCGAGCGGCTGCAGAGGTGAAAGGTCATCATGTTTAGTTCTTCCTTTAAAACTCTATCGATCGGGCGGAGGGGGGGGGGCGAGTCAGAGCTTCAGGCCTCGTGATCCATCAGGTGGATCTGATGATGGGACCAGGACAGACGTCTCTCCTGAGGGACCGAGCCGAGCGGGACACACACGTCTCCGGCAAGAAGAGAAGAAGAAGAAAACTGTGAATGAAAACACACACACATGCAAAACATACAGACACAGGGATTACACAGGCATTTAACAAGCTCTCTGTGCAGGTCAAAGGTCATGACTGCAGGCCCCTCAGGAGAGAGAGAGAGTGGAGGGGGGGGGGGTGGAGAGGCAACAGAGACGAGAGCCGGGGAATGCATGGGTACTGGGGGGGGGGGGCAGGGACACCGACTGAAACAAATAAATCTTTTTTTTTTTTTTAGATTCTTTATTTTTTTGGACAGTTGTTTACAAAAACTTACATCAGCCCAAAGGCAGTTTTCTTTCTACTGCCGTCAACCTTTTTCAAAATTGGGTAACTTTGTACATTTTGGGAGAGATACAGTTCGTACATGTAGACAATAATCACAGATCAACCCTAACCCTAACCCTAACCCTAACCCTAACCCTAACCCTAACCCTAACCCTAACCCTAACCCTAGGGTTAGGGTTAGGGTTGATCTGTGATTATTGTCTACATGTACGAACTGTATCTCTCCTAACCCTAACCCTAACCCTAACCCTAACCCTAACCCTAACCCTAACCCTAACCCTAACCCTAACCCTAACCCTAACCCTAACCCTAACCCTAACCCTAACCCTAAGGGCAGTTTACATTTTGGGAGAGATACAGTTCGTACATGTTGACAATAATCACAGATCAACCCTAACCCTAACCCTAACCCTAACCCTAACCCTAACCCTAACCCTAACCCTAACCCTAACCCTAACCCTAACCCAAGGGCAGTTTACATTTTGGGAGAGATACAGTTCGTACATGTTGACAATAATCACAGATCAACCCTAACCCTAACCCTAACCCTAACCCTAACCCTAACCCTAACCTTAACCCTAACCCTAACCCTAACCCTAACCCAAGGGCAGGTTACATTTTGGGAGAGATACAGTTCGTACATGTTGACAATAATCAAAGATCAACCCTAACCCTAACCCTAACCCTAACCCTAACCCTAACCCTAACCCTAACCTTAACCCTAACCCTAACCCTAACCCTAACCCAAGGGCAGTTTACATTTTGGGAGAGATACAGTTTGTACATGTTGACAATAATCACAGATCAGTTGAGAACAACAAATAAATTAATATAAAACAACAACATGTTAGAGAGGTGATCTGAGAGAGAACGGGTCAGAGGTCAGTGAGGCTGAATCAAGGAAACATTACAGGTTCATTCATTCAATACTTCCACAAACTCTGGCCTGAGGGGTTTCACATATCTCACCCATTTGCTCCATAATTGGATGAACACAGTTTTGCGAAGACGAAGGGAGAAAGTTATCCTTTCCATAACATAAATGTCATTTACTATATCTATCCACTCCTCTATCGTTGGGGGCTCAGGAAGCAGCCAGCGCTTTTCTACAGGCGGTTATTAGTATGCCAATCATATATTTATCTGGGCGCCTAGTTTGAAAATCAACATTTCCCATAAATAATGCTGTAAAATGCAGGGGCAGGTCAGTGTTAAGAATGTTTTTTAATGCTTTGTGAAACTCTGCCCAGAATGGTTTAATCCCTGGACAATCCCAGATTATATGCCAGTGATTTGCTTCCCGAGACCCACATTGTCTCCAGCATGTGCCCCCCCCCCCCCCCCCCCCCTCCAGCAAAGCATGCTTTCTGCTTTGGTGTAATAAAGAAACTAATAACACACTTCCACCCAAACTCCCGCCACACGTGACAGTTGGTGCATTCTCACTGGAATTTGCATACCTCCAACCAGTCCTCATTTGATATTGAGAGGCCACCTTCTCTTTCCCATTTGTCGTTAACATATTCAACAGTGTGGGGTTTTTTTTGTCATGAGGCCTTTGTGGAATCTAGAGATAACTCTTTATTTGAATAATTTTGGTAGGCACCGAGAAATATTCTCAATATTGGGTCAGCAAGGTCTGTTCTGTTTCTAATATAATGTTTTTTTTGTGATCAACTTTTTATTTTACTGAGAAATGTAGCAAGGTACAGATCAATGTTACAGTAATCAATTACAACATATATATTCACATGTACTCATACCTGTCAATGTATATAGACACACAAAGGTAAACAATAAAGGAAAAATAATAACTAGGAATAAGTCAAATAATAAAATAGAAAAAAAATATATATATGAAAATATTAAATAAACAAACACAAATATACAATAGGTCATTAATACAAAAACAATAACATATGTATGTAATAAAATCACAGGGAAATAAAATAAAATAAAATAACATAAATGAATAAAATAAAATAAAACTACCCCAAACACAAACCACCCACATCCCGGATATTCTAATATAATGTTCAACATAACTGCGTGTCTGGAGGTACCTATAAAAATCAGATTTTTCAAGACAGTATTTTTTCCTCGGGCTTTCAAGTCCTTTAATTGCCCCTTTTCTGTAAGGGAATAAAATGTTGTTATATCCTTACGAATCCAAAATTTAAATCTATTGTCAATTTCATTTGGTTTGAACCCAGGGTCATAAGCGCACCACTGAAGTATTTGCAGTTTATGATCTAGCTTATATTCTCCTTTAATTGTATTCCAGATTTTAAATTGGAATTTGATTCATTGATTTTCCACATTGTCTATGAGTTTGCCTAAATTTGTATGTGCCAATACTGAATGAATTGGGGGATCTCTCATGATGGAGAGTTCAATGTCTTTCCATCTGGAACAAAAATGTGGGGTACATATGTTAATCAGGGGTTTAATTTGAGCGGCGTAGTAATAATCCTTAAAATTAGGTAGACCCATTCCTCCTTGCTCCTTTGGGAGTTGAAGAGTTTTAAATTTAACCCTAGGTTTTTTCCCTTGCCAGATAAATCTTGAAATCATTTTATTCAGTTCGAAAAATTGTATTGAGGGAATTTCTGCTGGAAGTGCTTGAAATAGGAAGAGATATCGTGGGAGAATGTTCATTTTTACAGAGTCAATTCTATGGCTGAGACTGAGGAAAGAAACAGAGTTCCATCTGTGTATGTCATCTTTAATTTTTGCTAGGAGGGGGGCATAATTTATCACTGCCAGTGTTGAGATACTTTTCGGTAAGTGTATTCCTAAGTATTTCAATGAACTCTGGTCCCTAAGTGTCGTTACTTTGATGTGTATTGTATTGTATTGTATTAATTAATTAAATTAGTGATTTAACTGATCTGTAAAACAGTGAAGTGAACATGATCCAAACCAAATCCACACACTTCTTCTTCTTCTTCTTCTTCTTTCTTCTGTGTATTGGGGCTGGAACCAACGTCCAGGTGCATTACTGCCACAGACCCCCCCCCCCCCTTCTCTGTGTGGATGGAGCCTGAGTTTTGTGTGTCTGTCTTCAGGCTGGTGTGTGAATGGACGTGTGTGTCCTGTGTGTGTCCTGTTCCCACGCTCCGACCCTCAGTGTCTCAGTGTCTCAGTGACTCATTTGTCTGATTCACTTAAATCTTCCTTTTCATGTTTCTGTCTTTGACCGCAGTCACAACCTGTGAGTTCTGGTTTGTCAGCTGACCTGAGGTCTGTGCTGCGGAGACGTCAGGACGTCCTCAACAGACACTGAGGGTCTGGTCCATGTCCCGTCTGTGAACATGGAGGTTTCACAAGTATCACAGAACAGCAGCCTTACGGCTCAACAAGGCCAGAGGTGAGTAGAGTCGACTCCATGAGATCTGGAGTTCCAAACAACATCAACACAAAGATAATAACAAAGATAATAACCCTGAGAGACATGAGTGAATACACAGAGCTCCTGCCAGAGAGGATTTACAATGCAAAGCAGCCAGTAACATGTAAGAGGAGTTCAGATACGATCAGATCTATCTGCACAGTGAGATGCATCCAGAAATACATGAGAAAAAATTGTTGTTTGCATCTTTGCCTTTTTGCATAAAGAGTTCAACAGAACACTCTTGTCTGTAGCAGAGGAGGAAATGGAGTTACATTTCCCTAAAGCTGCACTAGAGCTGGATCAGTTAGGTGTTGGTGGAGGACACTGGGACAGACAGTCCACCGAGCAGCATCAGGATGGACCGGATCCTCTTTGGTGTCTTGTGTCTCTCAGGTCAGTGAATTTAACTGTTTGTATGATGTCTAACAGGAAATATGAATATAGAGATTAATTTGAGTCCTCATATATAACAACAATAACTGGTTTCCTCCTCAGGGTGCCTCACCTTCTCCACCTGCCTCCTCCACCAGTACCACTTTGTGTCTGAAGCAAAGACTTGGACTGAAGCTCAGAGCTACTGCAGAGAGAAGTACACCGACCTGGCCACTGTGGGAAACGCTGATGAAATGGAGGAACTGAACCACACAGTTTCTGCTGCTGGTCACAGGTCTCAGGTTTGGATCGGCCTGTACAGTCATGTGGACTGGAAGTGGTCAGATGGGTTCCACCAGAGAGGAGCTGAATATAGGAACTGGGGTGGTAACCAACCAGACTATAATGAAGCCAATCAGCTCTGTGTGAATGTGAAAAGAGAAAATGGAAAATGGTTTGATTATTGCTGCCACAAACAGCATCCATTTGTCTGCTACAGAGGTAATGTTGTGCTTTATATTGATCTTTACGATACAACATCATGTTTAAGATCTGATTTTGAAATCCAGTGTGTGATCTCAACAATCCCTCTTTTGTTCTCAGACTCAGCTGCAGGAGGAATCGAGTTTGTGCGAGTGAATACAGCAAAGAATTGGTCTGAGGCTCAGAAGCACTGCAGAGAACACTTCACAGATCTGGCCACTGTGAGGAACGACACTGACAACGAAGAGATAAAGAGCTTGATATCCTATGTTGATACCGCAGGTGGACGTTGGGCATGGGCATGGATCGGTTTGTACAGAGATCCTCAGATTTACTGGTCCGACGGGAGTCACTTCTCTTTCAGCTCCTGGTCCCCTGGTTTCAACCCACTTGGCTCGATGAAAGTCGGATGTGGTGTTGCAGATTTGAACGAGGGAGGAACATGGAAATTAATTTCCTGTGAAGAAAGAAAACCTTTTGTCTGCTACAGCATGGAACAGCGCGGCTGGTGCTTCCTTGAGTGAGAGAGAGAGAGAGAGAACACATCCTGACATCAGAAAAACAGTAATTGTCTCAATAGTGATTCTAATAACGTTAATGCATTAATGAATATTTGGATGATGTTTGTTTTGACTATTGTTTCTTAAAAGTGAGAGAAACTAGAAATGTCTTGTGATGTACTTGTGTGTTATCACTTCATGAATCTGCTCTGTGATGATTCTTCAACACAAACAGACACTTTGGATCATTTAGACTCCGCCTGGTTTCAGACTCCTTCTGTATCTTTTTGTTACTGTTTTGCAATTTGCATTTCACTTTTTACTTCACTTTTTATATCTTTTATCTTTTATATATTTTATATAGATATGTTTATGTCTAAATAAATGTTACTTTGTATAAATTTTTGAAAATGTGAGTAAATAAGAAGTAAATAGTGAGTAAATAATAATCTCTTTTTATTGTTTTTTTTCTTATGTGTGGTGTATTTATTGTGTTTTTATGTTTCTATGTTCATTGTATGCACCAATAACCAGAGCAAATTCCAGGTAGGTGTAAACCTACTTGGCAATAAATACCTTCTGATTCTGATTCTGATTCTGATTCTGGCTCTGATTCTGATTCTGGTTCTGATTCTGATTCTGGTTCTGATTCTGGTTCTGATTCTGGTTCTGATTCTGGTTCTGATAATCCTCCTGGTGAACGAGATCTCAGCTCTTAGCTCTCAGCTGTTTGTGTTGTCAGATTTAAAAGCAAAATTGCAAGAAAACATTAATAATTCACTGGTGTTGGGTTTATGGAAACTCCTGTCTTATAGAAAATAGATTGGTAAGATTAAGTAGATAGACAAAAATGTGTAAATGTATAAATGCATCAATAAATATATGTATATGCGACATAAAAAAGTGACTTATGTGTTCTTCTATTTTCTTTTTGATATAAAATACCTTGAGCAGCACACATTAGTAGCTTCATTAAATATATGTATTGAAATAGTGACCAGCTGTGTTACCAAAGTCCTCATATCTCCAAACATGACCAGTGAATTATAACTTTTAATGGACATTTTCCTTCTTGGTGAACTTTGACATCAGGTCCATAGTGGACAAATCAATTCACACGGCAGCATTCATCATCATATCTGCAAGGGGCAGGCTTTTTAGGCTATTTATTTAATCATTAAAATGATAATGTTAGATTGCTTTGGTAATAAATACACTAAAAATATATTTAACAATAATATTTCACAGCTCATTAGAAAACACATGAGGTACAGAAACATAAAATAAACTGAACTCTTGGTTATTTTGTCGTGTTGGTTCTCTGAGTGAAGAGACGGCCTCTCCACTCTATTACATATTCTATAAATCTGGGGAATAATCTGGGGAATAATCCCCGGCTCTCAGGTGCGTCGACATTAACCAGCGTGCCCGGCCACGCCCTGCAGGTCACCTGTAAAACACCTGTGCTGCTGTGGAGTCCATTGATAGTTTGATTGACACATGTCTCTGAGACGCCTCACGCCACAGCGCCATTCTCAGCTGCAGCTGTGGCTGAGGGGGAGAGCGGTTGCGAAGACGAAGGGAGAAAGTTATCCTTTCCATAACATAAATGTCATTTGCTATATCTATCCACTCCTCTATCGTGGGCTCAGGAAGCAGCCGGCGCCTTGTGAGGAAACAAATAAATCTTAAACAGACAAGACGAGTGATCTTATTCCTTCATTTTCAGACGTCACTTTCCCCCCCCCCCCCGATCCTGTGAGACACCAGAACCGACACAGACTGAAGAGCTGAAGCGTGTCCGTGGTTTTACAAGCGCTTCACATTCCAGAGGGATCAGGTGGAAACACGCGGTCGAGCAATCGATCACAATCCATCCCGTCACAGCAGCTTCACAGACTCAGAGATAAGAAGCAGCCGGATCCGTTTAATGCTGCTGAGCTGTGTGATAGATGGTCAGAGAGGTGAAGACCACCCGGGAACCTGGAGACCCCCGGCCCACGGGTCACGTACCCATGTTAGAAAGATAAATCCAACAGGAAAACATGTAAGTTTAATTTAAATGTTCATTTTATCAGCTTAGAAACTGAGGAGGAAATATTTTTAAATTATCTTCATGCTGCGGCAGGTTGAGAAAAACCATCACAGAACCTTTGTGTGGTATTTTTAAATACAAAAATTAAATAGATGTATTGGTACAAAGCCGTTCCACTTTGAGACGCTCAGACGAGGACGTTCAATCTGAAGTGATCAACAGATCTTCACAGATCCGGTTCCTCCACAGGGACACAGCCCAGGAACCTGCAGGTCTGCAGAGGAGAACATGGAGCAGGTCATCAGTGGAGGCCCGAAGAATGAGATGCTTCCAAACGCCTTCACCGAGCCAATCAGCACCAAGCAAACCCAGTCACGTGACCTCGCAGTGTCAGAAGATGACCTTTCATTACCTCTGAAGGTCAGGATCCAGGGAGGTCCTCCTGCTCCTCCTGGGTCACACCAGGTCAAGGACTCATTCCTGGACCAGCAGCGCCCTCTAGTGTCTGGTCTGCAGGTTACTAAAGGAGGCCTCACCACAGGAGTGTGTTCTCGGGTTCTCCAGGAGGGGGCAGACTTCTCTCAGAACGTCACACGTGGACGTGAGGACTTTTCTTTAAACTTTAATAGAAGTGAGTCCAGACCCGGAAGGAGCCGGGTGTGTTGGCTTAGTGTGGCCGGTGGGTGGTGCTGTTGCATCTTTTACCTTTATCTCTGCACACACACACACACACACACACACACACACACACACACACGCACGTTGGGCTGTGTAGTTGGGATTTTAATGAGTACCTTGTAAAACAGTTATTAAAACAGTCTGAATTTATTTATTTATACAAATTCACAACAGTGCGTATAAATGTGTCATAGAAACCAAGTGTTATGATGATTTGGTGTTTGAATACCTTCAGGTTATTATTCAGAAACACAAGCTACATCTCATCATCCAAGTAATTGTCAGATTAATAGATAATGAAAATAACAACTGCTCAACATGTCAGCGCTGATGGAAGCTTTTAAAAGGCTATTTTCACAAGTTGTGATAAAAACTAAAAAAGTTCACTGAATACTCAGAAATTACATGAATATTGTTATTCTCACCAAACTTGATGCAAATTATCAAACTTCACAAATTGCCGGAGCCTTTAATGGCGTCTCTGCAGCTCAGTGACACATAATGAAAGCCTTTCACAGTTGTCAGAATACCTGCCCGGCTGCTGGTTTCTCAAAATAGTTGAGCCGGAATAACACCCACACACCTGAACTCCGGTTGTCAGAGCTTCAGCCTCGGCAGAGACTCGCTGCGCCGGGTGTTTGAAAACTGTTTTTCTTTTCACGGACACAATCACCACAGGAATTCACCGGCGAGCCGCGGAGATCAGGATGGATTCAAGGTGAAGGGAAATAAAACAAACGAGCATGTGTTGTGTGGATGCACTGAAAACACAGTAAAGCACCAACATACACACACATGAGCATGAGTTATTATACTCAGACTCCTGGGGGTACAATGTGCATTCCAAGGTAAACATACAAGTGGGAAATATTCTTATCATATCATGTTATTTCTGAAATATGCAGAATACTGCAACAGTCACATTTAATGCAGAACATCTGTTAAACTGCACTTAAATATTTGCTGTGACCTGTTAAAGGAATCGTTGTGACGTCTGACGAGTGAAGCAGAATTTCCTCGTCTCTCTCGGAAAAACGACTTGGCCAGTGACATCAGCTCTGTGCCTCCTGACCCACAATGCACTGCAGGGTTCCATAGCTCCAGGATGATGTCATAGAGTGTCTGAGAGTCCTGTACGTGCGGTGACATCAGTGGAAACACTGGGGGGGGGGGATGGGGGTCAAAGGTCGGTCTCACGGGGCCGAGGCTGGGATTCCTCAGGTGGTTACCAGGATGTCTGAATCATCGGGAAGCAGGAAACCTGTTTCTCACATCAAGCTCAGGATAACGTCTCTAACGTGAAGCAGAGACGAGGACGAGGCTCCACGGTGAAGAAGCACCAGCTCCGTCCCTGGACCTTCACAGATTCTGCTCACCACACAAACAGGACTCACACTTCTCTCTGCTCGTTCCAAACCAGGAGAACTTTCAGGAAAAGTACTGAGCTTCTTTTGGACCGAGGCCGGTTTGAAGTCACAATAGAGAGAAATAGATTATCACGGTCTAGGTTTAGCTGTGGCTCTGTTAGTACAGAGTCAGTAACTGTGTGAATATGGTGAACACCTTGTCCAGGTTTGTTGTTGTAGGTTTTACACAAAGTCCAGTTCTGTTGATCCTGGGCGGACGTATTTAGCTCGTGGTCTCCAAAGACCTGACGGCTGCAAAACCTCAAATAGAAAAACAAATTCTAAAAGTTGCAGCGTCGGCAGTGAGTAAAAAACAACTCCAGGTAGTTTCTAAAATAACGTCTTCAAAGTTGTTTTGATGGGACACAAACTTAGGAGGGAGAATGGAATGTCTGTCATTGCCACAGCGCCCCCTACACTCTTAACCCGAATAAGTTGACATTACTTGAAAAAGGTGAGGAAACCCGTTGCCTTAAACCGTTTAAGTTTTTACATAAGGTAAAAACTAAACAAGTTAAGTTGTATTAACATAAAAACCTTAGTTGATTTAGTCCACATATTTGAGTTTACATTAGTAATCTGAACTCAAACTCATTAGTTAACATAAATTAATTCTACTAGAAAGTCTAAGTGAATTGAAATTATAATTTTACGTTAAACAAACTAACATGTTTAAGTAATAACAACTACAACATTATTTAACTCTACTTAAAATCATTTGTTAATGTAAGAGATGTCTTTAAGTTTAGTGTAATCATATTTTGAGTTTGCAAAATGCATTGTTTAAACAAAATCAAATGAAAAGTAAGACATTAAACAATACATATAAATGCTCCAATGTATTTTATTCTTGAAAAAACATTTAAAATGTTATATAACAGTAATACTTTTAAGACAAGTATAAACAGACACAAAAAAACCTGCCTGTAACACTTTGTTTGGTGAAGGAACACAGACGTACTGTATAACAATATCTGCTAAATCCTTGTAAACATTATGACCCATACATCAGTGAATTTAAACTGGAAACAACAATTTAACACTGTTTAAGAGATTGCATAAAATCAACTGAGTAGAAAATGCAGTCAAACATACGCCTCTATATCTTGCACTGTACAATACAAGTGGCTGAAAATTCCTTTCCCCTCTCATTTTTTTTTTACTTATATCAGTTTTTACATAATACAAAGTAATAAACACTGATTCAGTGTTGACATTTTTGACTTTTGTCTACCTTTTAGAACAACCACAAATAAAACGTAATCGGCCTCTTCCACTGTTGCTAGTAGTACTGTTAGAAACTAAGGCAAATAAACCACCCATGACGATCACTCAAATAGCTTGAATAAACTAAATAAAAATTAGTTTGGAAAGGGATTATAACACACAGCATATAACAATATCTGATGTATGTATAAAAAACTGGACATATAAACTGGCTACAAGCCTCTAAAACTTAAACTGACTGGAGAAGGACAGATAAACCGTGTCAATTTTCAAATCTGGTGAACACAATATTCAGTCCTGAGCATGCACCACAACACATATTGTACCATGGAACACACATGGCTGGAAATTCCTGTCTTTCATTAAACTTAGATAAACTCTTGCATAATACAAATAAACAAAACACGTTTTGTTATGTGCTATTCCCGTGTAGCCAGACACCAAGCTTGTGGATTTGTCCATATGAGACCAAAACTTTATATACATGTATACATGTTATACATCGAGTGTTAACAAATTAATTTGTGTTCGTAAGAAAAATAGTCAGAAATATACCCACAGAATTATTTTTACAGATACAGTCATGTAGAAAGGGCAAAGCAAATTGTGGATTTTGAGTTTTTGTGGGTGCATGGCCTTTTTTAAACCATCTTGTATTAACTGACCTAAAACCACATTGACCTTCACTTAAGATCATTACATTTTTCAGTGTTTGCAACCTTGGTTTTAGCGCACTCTGGCCCAACGATAGAAGTACCTGTTGAATGAACTGGAATCTGTGCTTCATCGACTTGGGGTAGTTGAGGTGAAGTGCGTATGCAAGTCCAAATAGAAGACAAACAGCCCTCAGCAGGTCTTCAATGTTAACCATCACCACTTTTTCCTCAATGATTATCTTCAAAGATGCTGGATAGAGATGCAGCATCTTCTTGTTGACTGCTCAACAAGAAGGATCCTAATGTCGATGTGTTGGTAGGAATCATCATCATCTGAGTCCTTAAGGAGACAAACATAAGAGCACAAAGACATCTCTGTCATTAAATAAGCATTAGTAACGTTTAGCAATGTAGCCTAGTCATGGGATATTGCGAAACATGAGGGAGGGCTGAATTGGTCATGATTAAAGGAGTAAATTAACAAACACATCACAAAAAAAAAGCAGTTTTTTGGGCTCAAATACTTCACCCACCCCTACGGTATAGTGGTGAGTAGATAATGAGTCCCTTTAACAAATAATTGATAAAAGATCAACATGACACATTCACAATGTTATATACTCTTTGATAAAGAAAGAGGTTACTTACAAAGCAAGCTTTGAAAAAGTCATTGGAGAAGGCCTCTGAGCATCATTGTACGAATATCTGTTGGATCTGTAGTCTTTTGGAGAGTAATATGACAACAAGAGTTAGATACTGTGGATACAATGACAGGAAATTAATGGTTTGTATGGGAGTGCCCAAATAACCAAGCACAATTTGGATTGTACTCCACAATTAATAAAGTACAACTTTTTTGGAAAATTACATAAGCTGTGAAAACAATGCAAATACAGGATGGGTATGGACCAACCTTGGTCTCTTGTGATAGCTGAGTCAACTGCTGCCCAATGATCCCTCTCTTACATCAAAATATTTCAACGAGACAAGGACTGTGCCGATCGATGCCCTCAAAGAATTCTTTTTTGAGGTTCTTGCCCACAATCCTACTGTACTTCATGTAGATCTGAAAAATACAAAGTTACATTAATAAAAAAATGTATCATTTAAAGTTTTTACAAGCTTTCCGACAAAAACAATGCAAGTGAAGTAACTTGTGACCACTTCTTCAGATGTAATTAAACAGAAAAACATAACATGCCTCCATACTGCTCGTGTGGAGTCATCTGAGTGTCACCAAGCCCACTCCCACTGTCACATTCAAATTCAACTCGAAACGGCGTAATTTACACCAAGTTTTTGCCCTAAATGTCCACTACCTGAAGAAGCTATGTTACTGCGCAGCCTAGGGTGAGAGCTTGTGTGGAGTGTGCTAGGGTGAACAGACTCCAGAGGAGGATATCAGAGGACATTTAGGCTAAAAACTTGGTGTAAATGATGCCATTTCGAGACGAATATGAATGTCAGGGCTTGGTGACACTCAGATGACACCACTGATGGAAGCAGAATGGAGGCATGTTATGTTTTTTCTGCCGTTTTATTACTTCTGAAGAAGTGGTCACAAGTTACTTCACTTGTATTGGTTTTGGTTGCTTTTTAGTATTTTGTAGACTCAAACACTTCACCCACCCCTCCATTCGATGTAGTGGTGAGAAGATAATGGGTGAACATACCTGGTCTTCTGTGAATAGAGCAGGCCAGCGTTCCATTATCGTGCTTATGGCAGGTTCAGAGTCGAAAGGTCAGTTGGGCAGTTTCACACATGTGTGCCTCCTGTGCATTTGGGTGAATCTTAGATAAGTATACCTTAAGAGCATTTATGGAATTCAATTAGTACAAACATTATTTGTGTAAGCAAGGGAATGCTACAGTTCTGGTGTAGCTCCCATGTTTTAAAAGGTGACCCCTTTTCTCAGATATAAAATCACAGTACTTACAGTTCCACTGCATTTTCACAACAAAGAGAAAATTAAAAAACGTCAGCCTAACATCTTAGTTGCAGTAACATAAACGCATTTTGAATAGATATGGTTATGAACAGAAAATAGCTAGCGTTAGCCACAAGCACGTGCAATCATAATGCCCCTCACTAACACAAAGCCTTTAGGTCACTGTTCCCAGAGATATCCACAGATTGTTCAATTAAACACTCGCCATTCCACTTGGTGTAGGATTAATAAACGCTGCTTAATACAAAAGAAGAAAAAAAAAGGTTTTCAAATGAATGCTGAAGCTTTGTGGCTATCTTATGAGCCGACAGAAAATCACATTGAAGTTAACTTTAGCTTGTATGGTCACTGGACCGTTTTTCTTTTGTAGTAACATATCCAAGAAAGCTACTGAAAATTATATTTACCGTTCCACTTGGTTTAGGCTTTGACACCGTCGAATATCACTCGTGAAGCAGCAGCAGCAGCCAGACTCCTCACACCGGGCCCTGCAGGCATGTCCCAACATGCCACCGAGCAGAAATTCAAATAGGCCCCTCCCCTTTCTTACAGAAAAGCAACATTCTAAGTCAGCTCTGCTTAACATCATTAGTAACGTTGTGTGTTTCAGGTGAGTAGTGCAAACAACTCATTTGATTAAGTAATGACATACTGTTTTCACGAAACTAGACATTATAAGTTATGACCACTAAACAAATTTAGTTCAAATAAAATCCGGGTTAAGAGTGTAGAGGCCTACCCCAAGCCAAGAAGCTAAGATTGTTGACCTTATGACAGTAAAAGTTGAGAGATCTCCTGAGTTATGGTTCATCCTGAGGGGAACATGAATGTCTGGACTGTTTTTATAAAGATGGACAACATGAGGGCTCCCAAAAGTGAAGCCAAAACATCTTGATCACCCCCTGGTGGCCGCTGGCTGCATGTTAGCAGATGAGTTATTTCGATGATGACTGATGATTGACAGATGACACTGACTCGTGATTAGTCGAGTACGGGTACAAACAGCCCAAATAGTGAACGTACAGACTCTCTCTCCTAATTCGAGCCCTAGCACCGACGGTGGGAGGCCCTGTTGTATTTCGAAGGATTTGTTTTTCTCCCTTTTTGGCTTTTTCAGGCCTAGACGCTCAAATTCTTACCAAAGTTTGCAGGTAATTCAAAACCCCAAAAACTAATTGTATTCTGGAGTAATTTGAAATGGGCGTGGCAAAATGGCTCAACAGCGCCATCTAAGGAAAAGCCCCTCAGATAGCTCTCACCGATCTTCACAAAAATCGTAGCCCAGGTGTATCATGACTAGACAAAAAAAAAGGTCTAGAGGTGCAATGGGAAAAACCTAGCAGGAAGCCCGCCATTTTGGATTTAGTGGCCATATTGCCATGGCCGTATTGTCCCAGGGTTTTCATCAGATCAACTTCATATGGACATGAGTGTCCTCACAACAAGATGGAGATATAAGCTACCTCAAAGTTCAAGTTTTCATCAGACGGTGTGATCGTGACATGGCGTAAAAGTTTGATTACACGCTATCAAAACACGATGTTCTGTATCTCAGACATATTTGGTCCGAAATCGATAGGGACAATTGTCTATTCATGACAAACAAATAAGTCTGATGAACTTGTCCTTGGGCTTTCATTAGATCAACTTCAACTTCTGTGAATGTCATCTCAACAAGATGAAGATATAAACTACCTCGGTATGATTTCATCACACGGTGTGACCGTGGCGTGGCGTGACATTTGGATGATTTGCCCAAAAAAAGGGATTTATAACTCCTCTGTGCATTGTTCTTTCAGCCTCAAACGTCATTCACACATTCACAGTCCCGCCCTGATCAGATCCATATCAATATTGACTCATCATTACAGCGCCACCTGCTGGCTACAGGAAGTGACATGTTTTAAACTTTGATGAACTGCTCTTGGCTGCTTAACAATATACAGCTCAAATGAGCTGTACATATAAAAGAACACTTCCAAGGATTCATTAAGCCAATAATTCTTTGTTGTCAGTTTGCTTTAATGTCACAGTGTCAGTGATGTTAGAATCTTTGATGTCTTAGATGTAAAGGTGAAAGATTTATAAGATCTGAAGAGAGAGAAGAGTGTTTTTGATCTGAACAGATCTATTAGTCTTGTAAAGTGATAGCGATAGCACCACCTACTGTTGCTCTTTTCAATAGTGTGTTAAAAAGTGGGAAAAAGAGGAAGTGAAGGAGAGAGGGAGGAGATCTGTTTCTGTTCAGAGGAAGTGAATCTGTTCTACAGTCTCTGGCAGCAGCTGAAATGGAGCAGCAAGAAAATCACCTGGACAGAGAAAGGTTCTCCTGTTGGATCTGTGTGGATCTACTGAAGGATCCGGTGACTACTGTCTGTGGACACAGCTACTGTAAGAGCTGTATTAACACCCACTGGGACAAAGAGGAGGAGAGAGGAAGCTACAGCTGTCCTCAGTGTAGACAGACCTTCACACCGAGGCCTGTCCTGGAGACAAACACCATGTTAGCTGAATCACTGGAGGAGCTGAAGAAGACTGGACTCCAAGCTGCTCCTGCTGATCACTGCTATGCTGGACCTGAAGATGTGGCCTGTGATGTCTCCACTGGAAGAAAACGGAAATCTCTCAAGTCCTATTTGGTTCGTTTGGCCTCTTATTGTGAAAAACACCTCCAGCCTCATCTTCAGTCAGCTGCATTTAAGAAGCACAAACTGGTGGAACCCTCGGAGAAGCTCCAGGAGAACATCTGCTCTCGTCACGACGAGGTGATGAAGATGTTCTGCCGCACTGATCAGCAGTGTATCTGTGATCTCTGCTCTGTGGAGTAACATAAAGACCACGACACAGTGTCAGCTGCACCAGAAAGGACTGAGAGGCAGAGAGAGCTCGGGCTGAGGAGACAAACAATCCAGCAGAGAGTCCAGGACACAGAGAAAGACGTGAAGCTGCTTCAACCGGAGGAGGAGGCCGTCAATGGCTCTGCTGATAAAGCAGTGGAGGACAGTGAGGAGATCTTCACTGTGATGATCCGTCTGCTGGAGGAAAGAAGCTCTGATGTGGAGCAGCAGATCAGATCCCAGCAGGAAACTGAAGTGAGTCGAGTCAGAGAGCTTCAGGAGAGACTGGAGCAGGAGATCACTGAGCTGAAGAGGAAAGACCATGAACTGAAGCAGCTCTCAGACACAGAGGATCACAACCAGCTTCTACACAACTACCCCTCACTGTCACCACTCAGTGGATCTACACACTCATCCAGCATCAGGATCCATCCTCTGAGGAACTTTGAGGACGTGACAGCAGCAGTGTCACAGGTCAGAGGTCGACTACAGGACATTCTGAGTGAGACAGAGACAGAGATTTTACAGATTGTGTCTCAAGTGGATGTTTTACTGCGAAAACCAGAGCCAGAGACCAGAGCTGACTTCTTAAGATATTCACAGGAAATCACTCTGGATCCAAACACAGTAAACAGAGTTCTGTTATTATCTGAGGGAAACAGAAAAGTAACATGTATGAGAGAAGATCAGTCTTATTCTGCTCACCCAGACAGATTCACTTATTGGGATCAGGTCCTGAGTAGAGAGAGTCTGACTGGACGTTGTTACGTGGAGGTGGAGGTGGAGGGGGGGGGACTAGGAGTTAGTGTAGCAGTCACATACAAGAATATCAGCAGAGAAGGACACTCACTTGAATGTAGATTTGGATACAATGATAAATCTTGGATGTTAGGTTGTTATGGAAACAGTTATACCTTTTGTTACAACAACATCCACACTCCAGTGTCAGGTCCTGTGTCCTCCAGAGTAGGAGTGTACCTGGATCACAGTGCAGGTGTTCTGTCCTTCTACAGCGTCTCTGACACCATGACTCTCCTCCACAGAGTCCAGACCACATTCACTCAGCCTCTCTATGCTGGAGTTAGTGTTTATTATGAAAACACAGCTGAGTTCTGTAAACTCAAATAGACTCGAGTCATTAAAAGCAGTGATTTAGATTCTGTGTGTAAATCTTTAACTTCTTTTGTCTCCATGTTTGTTGATCAAAGTTCGTCGTGGTGACATTTCTGCTCCGCACAGAGATCAGCTGTCAATCAAACACTGACCTTCCTTTATCACACATATTTAGTTCTCACTTTGTAAAGACAGAAATCTATAATTACATGAATGTGTTTAAAAGAACTAATGTTGCTGTTGTTTTCTCATTAGAACCCGAGCACCGAGCGGTGGGAGGCCCCGTTGTATTTCGAAGGACTTGCATTTCCATTTTAGGCTTTATCGGGGCAAAATCGCTGTAACTTTGGTGTTCGAGGTTCAACCCCCCCCCCCCTCCCTGCAGACATTCATATGGTTTTAAGGAATGGGCGTGGCAAAATAACTGACTAGTGCCCCCTAAAGGGCAGCCCCGGCACTACAATTGGCCAACATCTACAAAATCTATAGGGACATGTGTCTTTCATTAACAAACAAATAAGTCTCTTGGATAGATATAGTAGACCAAACAGGAAGCCCGCCATTTTGGCTTTAATGGCTATTTTTGCCATTTTCCACATTCTAAGAACTTGTCGTACGGCTTTCATCAGATCAACTTCAACTTCTGGGAATGTCATCTCATCAAGAAGAAGATGCAAACTACCTCGCATATTTGATTTCATCACACGGTGTGACCGTGGCGTGGCATCAAAGTTTGATTACACGCCATCAAAACACGAACATCTGTATCTCTGCCAATTTGGTCCAATCGGATCCAAACTAGACATGTAAGACAAGAGTCCCGGCCTGAAGACATCTACAAAGAAAACCTGACTTAAAATCACAGCGCCACCTGCTGGCTACAGGAAGTGACATGTTTTATACTTTGATGCACTGCTCCTGGGTGCAAAACAGCTCAGTCAACTCATTGGACCATGGTCAGAATTGTGACATTTCCTCAAAGCGTGTAAACATTGATGTGCAGCGACGGATCATCCTTCGCCGCACATCAATGACAACATTGTCTCCTTTGGCGAAGGACACGAGGTTGTCCTAAGTCCAGTGTGCGTTGTCCTATCACCACCAAACTTCTGTCACATGATCAGACTCCAAGCCTGAGCAGCTCTATGTGTCAATATTTCCTCAGTGTCATAGCGCCACCTACTTATTCGCCATGAAACAGGAAGTACTTTGTATATCCACTCTGCATTATCCAACCGGCTCTGAACTACTGACCTATGATCACAATCGTGAACTGAACAGCTCCATGTATTAATATTAGTTCTGGGTCATAGCGCCACCTACTGATCAATGTGAAAATTAAGTTGTGGTAACATTGACCAATTTACACAAAATTGCTCACGCTACATCACAGCGCCTACTTGATCAGATATGTTAGTCTGTACGTAATAATAGTGATGGCGCCACCTACTGGCAACAGGAAGTAAGCTTTTTTTTACAACTATCATTCGATTTACATAAAATCGTCCCAGTGTGATGTGCTATTTGATAGCGTGGACCGTAATGAGCAATTAGCAGGCGCAGGAGGTGAAGCGTTTATCTTTGCCGCAGTTCACAAAACGCATGCAACGTGGAGACGTGCGCTTGGTCATCGATCGCTCTCTCCACCGACCGCAACAGACTTCAACGTGCGGGTGCTCGGGCCCGTCAGTGCTACAAGGTAGACCTAGCTTCTCTCTGGTGCTGACGGCAGCGTTCAGACACAGAATGTTTTGGTTTAATTTCTGGATAGTCGGAGGAAGTGGAGACGTGTCGTCATCTTTCTGGTCTGGACAGAATGTGTGCTGCATCCCAGATGTCAGCGTTTACTGTCCTGACGTCGGTATCGTGAAAGTTCATCTGAAGTCGGTCAGATCCGACCTCGTTAGCGATGAAAGGCTTTCAGACCTATTCTGAGATTATCTCCTCTTGCTTCAGTATCAGAAAGCGATCGGGGCCATCTGTGACATTTATGGAGCAGAAAGCATCAAACTCAGCCAGCGCCTTCTCCGCCCCCCCTCAATCTGTCCGTCCCTGACGCACAGGCCCGACAGCTCGGCGCTGCCAAACCAGCTGTGGAGCTGGCGTCCGACCGCACCGGGCCTGGAGACGGAGACAGATGTCCCTGGAAAGAGATCCAGAGCCGACTGTTTTCTACTGACACGCTACATTCCTCGATTCTGATTTAATAAACAGAATTTTGAGCCTTTTATTGTGGTGAATCACATTTTGGTTCATCTTTTATGTTTTTAGTCAACAGCCACATCTTCACTTGATCTGAAACTTCTTCTTTTCGTGTGATTTTGTGTTTGAGAATGTTGATGTGTCTGTAATTCATCATGGATCCATGTGGGCTTGATTTTGTCCACTAATGAAAATATGGAGAATCCGAACAAAGAAATGTGATCTGCAGATTGTATTTCAGGTTTTTGTTGTGTGTTTTCATATTTTTGATTTACAGTTTCACAGACGGCCCTGAAACGTTTGTCCGTTTTCCTTATCGACCAAACCAGAGACTTTTCTTATGTGACTGGAGTTGTTGAAGTGATGACACTATAAACACCATAAAGTTGCACACAACCAAGTGTTTTTATTCATTTCTTTCTGCGTGAGACATTCTCTCACTCTGTCGTTTGTGCAGTTGTGTGACAGAGTTGTGTGGTTTGTGTCGGTCTGTCTTTGGGCTCATTGAAGCTGAGGCTGTTGTCTCTGCCAAATGTCCACATCAGTACAACACAGACTGTCGACCTCCACTACACAATGAGCTGATGTATCAGAGTCAGACACACAACCCTGGAAACTTCATTGTGTGTATGTTGTTGTTTTTGTGAGGGAAACTTCAGTTGTGTTTACAAACTGGGAATTCATCATCACAGGTTGTGTCCATCGATGGTTTCATCTTGTTTATCTGCTGTGATGATTGAAATGAGCTGTATGAAAAAAACATTGGACGGAATCATGCATAATAATAATTTCTCACATAAACACACATGTACACACTCGTAAAGGTTCCGACACGTGACGTCTTCTAGAGCCTGTTAATAAATCCAGGCTGCAGCTGCACTGTGTCTTTAACTCTTTGCAGATTCCAGTGAATGATCAATGTCAGACCACGTGTTTCATATTTCAGCATATTTCATTCTTTCAGCACCAAATCCCCCTTTTGTGGCCGTATTATCATCCTGCTGCAGCAAGCACACAAGTGGGGAAACTTAAAGAGGGAATATCTGACCGATCTGAGAGCCTGGAGCTCCGGGTGCGACCAGCTGAGGCAGCAGAGGGAACTTTGACCTATATTCCTCAGATGTGAGTTGCGTTGACGCCCTGGAACCTGGACTGGTGCTCGTGGTTTACATGTATGAATCCAAAGTGATTCTTGGAGGAGCCCCTCTCACAACATGCTTTAAAATACAATAGAGAGGGAGGGGACCTCAGGGTCTTGGCAGGTCTTGTGTTTATTTTATCCTGATTTCTGAAAGTTGTATAATATCTGATCTGAGCTTTGAGAAAACCTGATACATCTGAGCCGCATCTGAGTCCAACTGATCAAAACCTGGAAACTCTTATAATCAGTTAATCATGGATCTGAATAATTATGGTTCCAATGAACTGGACTCAGCACTGGGACATTGAGACAAATGTAAACATCAGTTTTTCCACACATGTTAAAAATCTTCTGTATTAACATAGATATGAGTTTTAAACCGAAGGGGTCCAATAAATCAGTGTTTTCTAAAGATGCTAAGAGTTTGATTCCATCACTAACATCTTTAGACCCATTGAGTTCAGTATCTTGCCCAAGGACGCTTCAGCTCGTGGAAGGGTATCGAACCTTCATGTTAGAGGACAACCCGCTCTACCCTCTGCCCCACAGCCAAGTCAGAGATGAAATATTCTGATCATTTTGACGTGAATGACGTGAAAACATCCAGGAAACCACGAGAAGAAAACCCAAGGTCTCACAGAGCACAAACACCAGGTAACCACAGCACATCTTTTACAATCTGATCCACATGAGGAGGCTCAGTCGCTGTGGGAGACGAGAAGAAGAGTCGACTTGTCCTCAGAGTGACGGCTTGAAGGCTTGAACCCGACCGCGCCCACAAAACAATCAGAAAGCGTGACATCATTAAATGTCCCTCAGCACAGCAATGAGAAGATCTGGATCCCTGCTGGTTCCTGACTTGAGCAATGAAGAAGTCGACGTGAGATGGTTCAGAGAGCTCCTCTAACCAGATCAGTCTGTGAAGGTCCCTCAGGTTCTGATCTAAATAACTAACTCATTTTATCACCTCTGTTTGGAAGAAAAGGAAGTAAACAACATTCCCTTCTCCAGTTTCAACCGTTAACAGTAAACGTGGAGGACGACCAGGATCCATAGACTCATTCAGCCCCCCCGCTGCTCTAAGGAACGATACAGGAAGTCGTTCCTCCCAACTGCAATAAGACTGTACAACTCCTCCCCCTCTGTCAGAGCCACCATCACAGAACTGCACTAAATAGACCTGTCTCCTTGCACTGTGTACCCTGTACAACACTCCGCTCCATATACACTTACTTCACATCATATGTGATATGTGTTCATATAAACCATATTGATATTATATATCATTTTATGCAACAATATTTTCTTTTGCAAACTCTTTCTAAATATTCTTACACTCATAGTATATTATATTATCTATTGTATAGTCAAATACTTATATTTATACCTCTCCTATATATCATATCATATTATATCATACTCTCTGTATATTCTTTGTATATATAATCTATATACACATATTTATACATGTGTACATGTTATTTTATTATTATTATATTTACTATTATTATTATATATACTGTTGCTGCCATTATTACTATATACTGCTATTATATTGGTATAATTACTATCATATATAAATATATATTATGTTATATTATATACTATATATACTGTACTATTCTTATATACTGTCTAACAATAACATTACCATCATATCATCAGTACTATTACCATCATCTTGCCACTGCACCTATTTTATTTTATTTTATCTTGTGCTCCTGTTTTTTATTCTTTCCACCTCAATATTTTTTATTTTATTCTATTGTATTGTATTTTATTGTATTCAAATATACCGGCTGCTATGACGACTTAATTTCCCTTCGGGGATGAATAAAGTAATCTATCTATCTATCTATCTATCTATCTATCTATCTATCTATCTATCTATCTATCTATCTATCTATCTATCTATCTATCTATCTATCTATCTATCTATCTATCTATCTATCTATCTATCTATCTATCTATCTATCTATCTATCTATCTATCTATCTATCTATCTATCTATCTATCTATCTATCTATCTATCTATCTATCTATCTATCTATCTATCTATCTATCTATCTATCTATCTATCTATCTATCTATCTATCTATCTATCTATCTATCTATCTATCTATCTATCTATCTATCTATCTATCTATCTATCTATCTATCTATCTATCTATCTATCTATCTATCTATCTATCTATCTATCTATCTATCTATCTATCTATCTATCTATCTATCTATCTATCTATCTATCTATCTATCTATCTATCTATCTATCTATCTATCTATCTATCTATCTATCTATCTATCTATCTATCTATCTATCCAGAAGCTCAGGAGATCTGGAGATCTGGGATCCGAGTCGCTTGCACCTGAACCATTTCTCCCTCTCGTCTGGAAACATCACAGATTAAAGATCCTAATCATTTTTATTTTGTGGCAGTCAAACAGTCAAATTGATTTAATTCGGTGGAACATTTTTGTGAGACATCGACTCATCGTTGCTGTTGAAAGAAGAAAGATGTTTCTTTTATTGCTGCAGGAGTCTGAGGCACGACAAATCCCTTTAACAGGACCTGTGGTCCGGATTCTCTGTGGTCCTTGGCTCGACGCTAGGTTCTGCCTCCCGACCTCTTTAGACCACGAGCATGTGAGCTCAGGAGTGTGTGTTTTCACAGGTGCGTCTGTCGGCCTGTCTGTGTTTGTGTGTGTGTGTGTGTGTGTGTGTGTGTGTGAATGTTACTCATTTGAAGTTTTCCCCGTGCGTCTGATCTTTCTGAAGATCTCGGTGTGAGGAGGCGTCTCCTCGGCCGCCTGCAGACTTCAGAGAGGTTCTGGTGCCCGGAGTTCGTCAGAGCTGCTGGCCACAGGACTGCTGGCCACATGGACTTCATCCATGACAGAGCAAACATTCACATACTGAATCCTCCCAGAGTAAACTCCGGGCCTCAGGTCACCGAGCAGCAAACAGGAAGTTCACTCACTGACGCTGCTGCTTCCTGTGAGAAGCTCACGTGCTGCTCTGCTCTGCTGGAAACGTTTCTCTACACAAAAGGGACCTGGAGGAGAGTTCAACTGCTTTTCAGTGGTGGGGAAACATGTCTTATTATTAAAACATATAATTATCTGATTTATTTTACAATGCACAATAATGTCTATTCATTTATAGACATGTATTAGCTCCGCCGAGGAGGTTTTGGTTGTTTATTTGTTTGTTTGTTTGTTTGTTTGTGAGCAGCATTACACAAAAAGCTTTGGAACAGATTTCCATGTAACTTGGTGGAAGGATGTTTTCAGTCAGGGAACAACTCCTCTGAGATAGAAATGCATCTTATCGATTATACTTATAAATCAACTGCTTGTAAATAAAGTCCATAAATCAACAATATAAACTGTCACAGGTTTCAAATGCTGTCGGAAAGTGCAAAGTAAAATATCTAATTTTAAATATAAAATGAATCTCCTGTGATTACTCCGGAAATACAGACATTTGCTCTTCTTATAAATACAGATTCCTTTCAACAAATGTAGCTGAAGATCTCTATGTAGAAAATCTGCTTTTTTCATCGTTGGCCTTTTCTTTATATCTGATTCTGTTCTGGAATCCAGAGTTTACATTTTAAACTCTAAAGAATTCCCGGTTCTGTCGACATAGGGAGTGAACCAGCTGTGAACTCTTATGTTTCTCACTGAGTCTTTGCTCCTGCTGATAAAACTGAGAGAGTAATCCACCAGGAGAATTCTCCTCCTCCTCCTCCTCCTCCTCCTCCTCCTCCTCCTCCTCCTCCTCCTCCTCCTCCTCCTCCTCCTCCTCCTCCTCCTCCTCCTCCTCCTCCTCTTCCTCCTCCTCTGTGTGTTCTGATCTTTACGCTGCATCAGACAAAATAAACACAATTGCTCCAGTGAAGGACTGAAGCCTGTGGCCTTCTACATGTGAGTGTGCAGGTGCAGTATGTGCATGAGAGGCCTGGATCATTAGCCCATCGGCCACTTGGAGTTATTTATACCAGTAGCAGTGCATGAAGGGAATGTTATTCTAAAGCCTGACTGTGGAATGCACTGTTCAAACACTATGGACCTGCCCACACACTGTACTGTGTTCCCCTCCCAGGCTGGAAACATCAGGGTGGCACCGCAATAACACTCTGTCCTGTTCCTTCCTCATGTTACCTGCACTGGTCTTTATGGAAATAACACACATACCTGGAAGTGGGATTTACTGGTGTGTAAATAAGAAACTTGCATCGCTGTAAATATTGATGCAGAATAATAAAAGTTTCAGAGACGGATCTGCTGCAGCGAACCGGCCGCTGGCTTCTGAGAGCTGAGGAATTTAGCTTTACTTTAGAAGTGAAAACTTAAAACCAGTTCTACGCCCATGGAGGTGGATTAAACTTTGATTTATGACCTGGATGAGAACTCTTCTTAGTTCTGCATTTCACGACTAATTCACTCAGGTGCAATTTTATTATTATTATTATTATATTATTCTATTTCCTTGAGTTTATATAACATGTTACTTATCTACAGATGCAATATGGCAGACGATTCTCTGTGGGAAGAATAAATACTTTATCACAGCTTCCTGATCCTGTTGCTCTTTCACCTGTTGAATCCTTCTTTAATGTTTTTGCAAAATGTCCAGTTAAAGACAATGTTCATATAGAATAAAACTCGGGTCTGAAACACATCTGGTGAAACGTAGTTCACCTGTTTATGAGCAGATTGTCATATATGAATTTAGTAATCACATATGAGGGACATGATGTTCAGGTCGATGAGTTCCTCTGACCTCGGCTCCAACAGGAGACGTTCACTCAGTGTTTCTCTGGTTCCTGTTGAAGAGCCTCCGAGCCGCCGCCCTCTCTCCTCTGAGGAGGAGGAGGTTCTGACCGTGACCTTCAGAGAAGTTCCTCCTCGTCCTCTCCAACTCAGAGGAGATGGAGGAGGAGGTGCTGACCGTGACCTGAAGTTCCTCCTCATCCTCTCCAACTCAGAGGAGATGGAGGAGGAGCTTCTGACCGTGACCTGAAGTTCCTCCTCATCCTCTCCCACTCAGAGGAGATGGAGGAGGAGGTTCTGACCGTGACCTTCAGAGAAGTTCCTCCTCGTCCACTCCCACTCAGAGGAGATGGAGGAGGAGGTTCTGACTGTGACCTGAAGTTCCTCCTCGTCCTCTCCCACTCAGAGGAGATGGAGGAGGAGGTTCTGACCGTGACCTGCAGAGAAGTTCCTCCTCGTCCTCTCCAACTCAGAGGAGATGGAGGAGGAGCTTCTGACCGTGACCTAAAGTTCCTCCTCGTCCTCTCCCACTCAGAGGAGATGGAGGAGCTTCTGACCGTGACCTGAAGTTCCTCCTCATCCTCTCCAACTCAGAGGAGATGGAGGAGGAGGTGCTGACCGTGACCTGCAGAGATGTTCCTCCTTGTCCTCTCCAACTCAGAGGAGATGGAGGAGGAGCTTCTGACCGTGACCTGAAGTTCCTCCTCGTCCTCTCCCACTCAGAGGAGATGGAGGAGGAGCTTCTGACCGTGACCTTCAGAGATGTTCCTCCTCGTCCTCTCCCACTCAGAGGAGATGGAGGAGGAGGTGCTGACCGTGACCTGCAGAGATGTTCCTCCTTGTCCTCTCCAACTCAGAGGAGATGGAGGAGGAGGTGCTGACCGTGACCTGAAGTTCCTCCTCATCCTCTCCAACTCAGAGGAGATGGAGGAGGAGGTGCTGACTGTGACCTGCAGAGATGTTCCTCCTCGTCCTCTCCCACTCAGAGGAGATGGAGGAGGAGCTTCTGACCGTGACCTGCAGAGATGTTCCTCCTCGTCCTCTCCCACTCAGAGGAGAACGAAATCCTCCCTCAAACAGAAGCAGTCGTGGTTTGGTTGTTATTAAACTCACTTGGAGCTGAGGCCAGTGTTGTGTAGCTGGGAGGACTGTGCAGTATGGTGTAGTGTTGTGTTTACATTATTATATAAAATACACACCTAAAGACAAGATGATAAAGACACTGCACAATAAGGATTTACATTTAATTTCATTTAGCTGATGCTTGTATCCTCCATTCTCCTCAGAGGCAGATCTGTGTATTCAGTCATTAATGAAGCTGCGTCCGGATGTTATTGGGTTTTAATAGAATCATCAGAGTTAATGAAACACATTGGGAGACTCAGGGATAATAACAAGGACTAACAGGATTAGACAAGTTAAAGTGTAATTTGTTTAATCTGTTAAACAAGCTGTTACAGGGATTTATCCAAACAGCAACAGAATGATTGAATCAGCTTCAGGGAGATGGGACGTTTCCTTCTTAATTACAGGAATCCAACAAGCTTAGAGGCCTCACACATTTACAGGCTTATTAAAGATGCCTCTCAAGAAGGATCCAGCTCGGAATCCCACTAAACATCTGCCGTCCTGCCGGGATCTGATCCTCGGCTCTGGATCTCTTCACTCGGCAGCGTGGCCCGATTCCACGATCATCTTCCTCATCTGTGCTTTATGATGAATCTGCTATTTCCTTCCGCCTGGCGTGGAAGCTCTGCTCGGATATGCTGTGTGTGTGTATGTGTGTCTGTGTGTTTGTCAGGCCTGGACTGGAATGAGGACTCAGAAGCAGAGAATATCACGTACCAGCACACTTTATTGATTTCAGAACCTCAATGCAGAGTGACAAACAAGAAGGCTATGAAAATCTCACTAACTATATCTATATAATAATATAATACTTGGCAAGCAATAACTGGGAAAAAAGAACTTCCTAATAAATACAAAACATACACTAGAAAAAGAAAAAGCTTTTAAACCTAAACCACTCCCGAAGGAGGACAAACAAATGGCAAGAGCAAGAAATCAAAAGCGCTCCCGAAGGAGGAAAACCAAACTACTAATAAATGGGGCAAAAGAAAAGGCTCACCTAAACAGGAGGCTCAACAAACTAACTAAATCTCTCTTAACATAAATCGCTCCAAAAGGGAGGAAGAAAAACAGATTACAAACAACACAAAACAAAGCTAAACTGGAAAACTTTATCACTTTATCACTCTCAAGGAGGAAACAGAAAACAACTTACGTGGCGTAGCAAGAAACTCTTTGGCAAAAACGACAATGACTGTGGGTAAGGCTTAGGTGCACAAACAAGAACGAAACACTTCGGCACAAGACAAAGGGGAGACGCAGACTATAAGCACATGAGGGTGAAGGGAACAGGTGGAAACAATCAGAGACAATCAGACCGGTGACACATGAGGAAGGGCAAGTGACCTGAAACGAGAGGAGAGTTAGGATTTCAAAATAAAACAGGAAGTTACGAGACAAAAACCCCAAGACAAGACAAACCTCACCGCGGTGTGACACTGTTCGTGTGTGTGTGTGTGTGTGTGGCTGATATTCAAGGTTAACAGTGCTGGTGCTCTCCCAGCGTGCACGTCTGTAAGTCATTATCTTCCTCTGCTGCAGAATAACCAACAGCAACGACTCCTGAGAAACAGAACATTTCCAACACTGCAGTTTCTCATCAGATAGGAACGGACCAATCGCAGCGCCCGGTCGTCTGAACTCTGATTCTCATTGGTCGCCTGGTC
Organism: Limanda limanda; assembly: GCF_963576545.1. NCBI lineage: Eukaryota > Metazoa > Chordata > Actinopteri > Pleuronectiformes > Pleuronectidae > Limanda > Limanda limanda. Next base: position 1,957,897 of record NC_083651.1, read on the forward strand.
CCGGCTGCAGCGGTGACTCGGGGTCCTGGTGGGAATCATGGAAGTTTCAACATGTGTTAAAATAAGTATTTTCTTTCAAAGTACCGCTGACTTATTGTGAAAGAATTAAAATTCCTCTGGCTGCTCTTTGACATGAAGCACTGGACTGAAACTAGAATGATATTTAATGTGATCACTGGTGACTCGGGTTAGACATAAAACTGAAACCCTTGTAAATCCACATCTGGAACATTCAGCTGATCTCTGGTTTAATTTCCCAACTTCCTGTGGTGGTGTTCAAATTAACTTCATGACATCATGACATCACTCATCTGACCACGAGTCAGCACCCAGAGAACTAAAGGAATCGATTTGATTTGCACTAAGAAACTTGAAAACACTGAGTATCATATTACTCTTGATTGTAAGCAGCATATTATATTGTTGTGAGTCGGAGATAGCAGCAATAATGACAGTAAATCAACAGGTGAGGTGTTTTAAATATAAAATATGATGAAAAGAAGTCAATTCGTACGATTACTAAAGTGTCGACCTCCAACAAATCCCTTAAATTCACCCAAGCTGCTCCCAGATTGAATTGGAGGTCCGTCCATCCTGATGAAGTCTTTAGAGTCTCTGACATCTTTCTCTTTAATTCATCACCGAGCTCCACAGAGCAGAACAAACATCACCTGCGGGTCCCACATGTTGGGCCCATTAGCTGCGGAGCTGTGGTCCAGGGGGGGGGGGGGGGTTGACTCAGGGTCTGTCCTCCCACACCACAGGCCCCCGATGAGGTTTCACCGCTGTGAAAGGCTCCTAGTATCGGCGTGATGAATGGACCCGGCCTCCCGATGAAACCCAGTCCGATCGCTGCCGTCTGGTTGACACATGAACATAATCGAGCTAACATCCACCCGCTCACACCAGTGGGTTCACACACTTAGAGGCTACTTAGCTGAGCAAACTCCACTGAAGAATCCATTCACGGGTCTCAATGCTTGTGTTGTCGGCCATGATGGTTTGTTTAACCGAACGCAGAGTGATGAAGATCCACAACCGGAGAACTGAGGCGTGAATTCTAATGCATTTTTATCTTTATTTCCAACTCAGAATTCTGAGCTTCTGCATCAGTTATCATCAGAATCAGATTCTCTCTGTAGAGGCTCAATCATAGACTCCACCTCTTCCCACTGGATATAGATGAAGATGAAACCTCTCTGATACAAACGCTGCCAGTGACACATCTCGACAGCCTCAGCTGTCAATCAAGACGTCTCAGCCTGTTTTTAAATCATCAAATAACTGATTCAATCCAAACTGATCAGGAACACTCAAACAAACATCAGTGAGATGAGAACGAATCTGAAATGACAGAAACATCTTTGACAAACATTTATTTAACGTCTACTTTGATATTTTAGTTTGTCCCATCTGCTAACATGGAGGAGTTGATGACCTGTACTGCCTTATTAAGACGATTTGGCTCTATGGATCTTTCATGACGTCCATCATTATTTACCATCTATGGACCAAATTATTTATACTTTCAGACATTCTTTTGTGCCAATAAAATATATTATAATTAGGGCTGGGCAAGTTAACTAGTTAATTACGAGTTAACTCATCACTTATTTAACTCAACTAATTGTTTTATCTCGCATTAACTCAGGTTTGATTATTTATTGTTTTATTGTGAAAGTCAGGCTTTTATTTTGTGAAAGTCTGTTGCTGACTGCTGCGGAACCGGAAAAAAGAAAATAATTGGCGGATAAACAACCATGGATAAGGCTACGGAGCTTTTACATGGCCATTTTCATTTTAAAGTTCTTCCAGACGGCGGAGTCGACAGAACCAAAGTAATTTGTAGCCAAGGTGAATTTTCTTAATACCGGAGTACTTCCTGTCTAAAATATATCGTATATAACGAAGAGGATAACATTAATGCCCTGGCAGTGGCATTGAGCTTTAATTTTGTATTTGCTTTGATAACATTGTTAAGTTGAGATTTACACTGAATATTTCATTTAACTGCTACTGTATTAAATGCTGATGTTAAAAGTGTTTGCACAACAAATGTTATGGCACTTTCGTTCATATGGCAGAACATTGAAAATAAAATTGCGCTAACCACTACTTTTTAATTCATTATTGGATTTTGCGTATACAAATGCAATTAATCGCGATTAATCAGGGAAATCATGTGATTAATCGCGATTAAAACTTTTAATCGTTGCCCAGCCCTAATTATAATAATAACCATGATAACATGAGCTGATGTGTGATGTTTTCCTCGTCTTTCTTTCGCTCTCCTCGACACAAAGAGTCCTTCACGCTGGTCTTTTCCTTCTGTTTGCACAAGGTGTGCACGTGAGATGAGGGTCTCAGCAAAATCACTTGTGGTCGGGATTAGAGGCTCCACACCCAGAAACACACACACACACACACACACACACACACACACATTTTTGTTTTAACATGTAAAGTCACGTTTGAGTGAAAGAAAACGAGACGGAGCTGAAATGAACAAAGGAGGAAACGAAATGAGAGAAGCAGTAACAAGAGAAACTCTTTGTAGTTTGATTGAATCCGGACTCGTCTCTTTGCACGTTGCTCGGGGAAATACTTTCTCTGTTCCAGTGCAGCTGAGCTCCATTAAAACACAGCAGAGGAGAGTCATCGGGTTATTTCTGGTCGTGTGAGCTCCGCCCCTTTCTTCCTGACTCTGTGGTGGAGGAATCTGCCTCTGAGGCTCGGGGGGGAAACAGCTGAATCAAAGCTGTGCTTATTTTGAGCTTTTATACATATTTTTTAAGCGAGATATTGTCAGAGCTTGTTCTTCTTCACACCAGACAGGAGAATTATCTTTGTTGTACATAATTTTAACATAAATAAATACATACATAAACATTAAATATCACAGAACTCTTTGCTGTGTTTCCATCACTTCAGCATCATAAAGAATCTCAGACTGTTGTGTCTGCGTCCGTCCGTCCGTCGTATGAGTGTGAATGTGAGCAGGTTTCCCTCTCACCGGTCTGTCGGCTGGCTGATGAAACAGGAGCAGGGCTCAGGGGTCAAGGGGAAAGGTCAGAGGTCGTCGTGTTTCATGAATGCCGCCCCAGACTGGACGAGCAGCGTCAACACAAATCCACTGAGGTCAGGACGTCACTGCGGAGTGAGACGAGTTCCACAAAGCGTCTCGTGTTTCCAGCGCCGGGTCCGGATCTCAGAGAATCAGCTGATGAGATCTGAAACTCACAGTTTCCCTTCGGTCCGTGTGGGAGGTCAGAGTCTGATTCTAACAGGACACGGCTGGTGCAGGACAAACCAAACGTTCTGTCTTCAGCAAAGTGTCCTGAAGACTCCAGCTGAGCCACATCAGGACATTTATTAGATAGATAGATAGATAGATAGATAGATAGATAGATAGATAGATAGATAGATAGATAGATAGATAGATAGATAGATAGATAGATAGATAGATAGATAGATAGATAGATAGATAGATAGATAGATAGATAGATAGATAGATAGATAGATAGATAGATAGATAGATAGATAGATAGATAGATAGATAGATAGATAGATAGATAGATAGATAGATAGATAGATAGATAGATAGATAGATAGATAGATAGATAGATAGATAGATAGATAGATAGATAGATAGATAGATAGATAGATAGATAGATAGATAGATAGATAGATAGATAGATAGATAGATAGATAGATAGATAGATAGATAGATACATAGATAGATAGATAGATAGATAGATAGATAGATAGATAGATAGATAGATAGATAGATAGATAGATAGATAGATAGATAGATAGATAGATAGATAGATAGATAGATAGATAGATAGATAGATAGATAGATAGATAGATAGATAGATAGATAGATAGATAGATAGATAGATAGATAGATAGATAGATAGATAGATAGATAGATAGATAGATAGAGTACTTTATTCATCCCCGAAGGGATATTAAGTTGTCATAGCAGCCGGTATATTTGAATACAATAAAATACAATACAATAGAATAAAATAAAAAATATTGAGGTAGAAAGAATAAAAAACAGAAACACAAGATAAATAGGTAGATAAGGTGCAGTGGCAAGATGATGGTAATAGTACTGATGATATGATGGTAATGTTATTGTTAGACAGTATATAAAAATAGTACAGTATATATAGTATATAATATAACATAATATATATTTATATATGATAGTAATTATACCAATATAAAAGCAGTATATAGTAATAATGGCAGCAACAGTATATATAATAATAATAGTAATAGTGATATAATAATAGTAATTATAACATGTACACATGTATAAATATGTGTAGATAGACTTATGTATACAAAGAATATACAGAGAGTATGATATAATATATGATATATAGTAGAGGTATGAATATGAATATAAGTATTTGACTATACAATAGGTAATATAATATACTATGAGTGTAAGAATATGTAGACAGTGTGCAAAATTAAATTAATAATTAAACTGTTGTGGGTTTAATGTGCAGAGAGTTAAACTGAACAGTTGTTTCTTCTCCTGATCTTCCCACAGATGTCCCACATCTCACATCCAGTCGCAAGTTCCTTTCAAATCTTTTCCAGCTGGAAGTTTCTCCATCATTTCCCCTGGTGCATTGTGGGAAAAAGCTCGTCCACCAAAATACACTTTGGTTTGTCTGCTTTCCAGCGTTAACACATTCTACTCTGAATTTGTGCAACGTGCATAACAACTGTTCTGAAGTCAGTAAAGTTCAGAAAGTGATGGAGCACTTTGTCTGTGTTGGATGGACCGGCTGCTGGATGTTCAGGTCACTGGGTCAGAATCAGCTTCACATGTGAACACCACACACACCATGTGTTTAACGTGAAGCCTTCACGTGTGCATCTGCTTCCCTCGTGTGCGACGGACACGAACGTGTGTATCTGCTCTCATACGACTTTACTGCCTTGTCTGACTGTAGTAAAGCTCCGTCGTAAAGAAGCATCCGGATGGACACGGCCCTGGGAAGGATTGGCTCTTTCCCAGTGAAGTTGATGGTTTGAATATACAGAGGAACACAGGGTTGACATGCAGAGAACGTACTTACACAGCAGATCACAGGGACTTGTGCAGACTTCACACGTTCTGAATGTGTATGAATGTTATGAAAGGAAGCAAACAACCCGCGGACGTCCTCCTGCTCCTGCTGCTGAGGAGGAGGAGGAGTCGTCCAGTGGCAGATGATCATTTAGTTTTTAATAAAATGTATGAAACACTGAAACAGGGGGAGATTCAGGAGAATTCCAGTTGTGGGAATGTTTCAGCTTCAGTTTACAGAAGCGGAGCCAGGAATGTTTATTGATTCCAGCTGCATCGAACCTCAGCGCTGATAAATATGACTTCCAGCACCGAGGGAGGGAGAGAAGCAGAGAAATTAAAAGAAAATGGATGAAATTGCTATGAAAATAGAAAGTTGTGGTTATTTTCCTGACCTGACATGCATTGCACAGGCCGAGGTTAGTGGAGTTGAGGGTGGATGTGGCTCGGCCTGGTGGTTTATACGACTCTTTACTTATGGGCTTTAATTAGAAGCTCCACAGGGAAACGTTCTGAGAGGAAATGGAAAGAATCGTCGTTAAGGAGCAAAGATTGAGATCCAGGCTTCAAACATGTAAAGATAATAATCATTTTTCTTTGAATCACTAGGCTGTAAACAGTGGGAGTGGGGGGGGGGGGGGGGGTTGATGCTGGGATGGGACCTGGGGGCGTGTCTCTGCTGGTTTAACAGGGAACTTGACACTGAGTCTGCTTGTGGTAATTTCTCTTCCCAGTAATCTGTCCCACAAGGGGGGGGGCGACGTGTTTTACTTTTAGTTTCAGTGTATTTTTACTCAACCACTTAATACGTTGCGCTCCGGTGGAAGCAGCCCAGCCCACAGAGGGGGGGCGGGGGGGGGCTGGCAGCCGACGGTCCCGGGGCAGGTCCAAGAGTCCGGAGTCTGAGTCTGTGTGAACAGTCCGGGAGAAGCTCCAGAGCTGCGAGCTGCCAGAGGAGAACCCGAGAGGAGAACCCGAGAGGAGAACCCGAGAGGAGAACCCGAGAGGAGAAGCTGGGAGGAGAACCCGAGAAAGAGGAGAACCCGAGAAAGAGGAGAACCCGAGAGGAGAACCCGAGAGGAGAACCCGGGAGGAGAACCCGAGAGGAGAAGCTGGGAGGAGAACCCGAGAAAGAGGAGAACCCGAGAGGAGAACCCGAGAGGAGAACCCGAGAGGAGAACCCGGGAGGAGAACCCGAGAGGAGAAGCTGGGAGGAGAACCCGAGAGGAGAAGCTGGGAGGAGAACCCGAGAGAGAGGAGAACCCGAGAGGAGAACCCGAGAGGAGAACCCGAGAGGAGAAGCTGGGAGGAGAACCCGAGAGAGAGGAGGACCTGAGAGGAGAACCCGAGAGGAGAACCCGAGAGGAGAAGCTGGGAGGAGAACCCGAGAGAGAGGAGGACCTGAGAGGAGAACCTGAGAGGAGAAGCTGAGAAAGAGGAGGACCTGAGAGAGAGGAGGACCTGAGAGGAGAAGCCGAGAGAGAGGAGAACTCGAGAGGAGAACCTGAGAGAGAGGAGAACCTGAGAGGAGGACCCGAGAGAGAGGATAACCTGAGAGGAGAACCCAAGAGAGAGAGGAGAACCTGAGAGAGAGGAGGACCTGAGAGGAGAACCTGGACCCGGACCCACGTCACGCTTCTTCTCCACCCTGCGGAGGATCCACTGGATGAGTTGAACTCTTCTGGAGATGTGACGTGTTGGAAAGTTGAGCAGCTACTTCTCTCTTGTTGGATCTGGTGATTCAGATCTTTCAGATTCTTTCAGATTGATCTCTTGATTCAGAGATGATCTTCTCTCTCCTGGGATCACACGTCATAACGGAAGCGTCGCTGAAACCAAGTTGTGGATCTAACTTTACGCGCAGCGAACTTTTCTCCTTGTCTCCTTCGTGTGAGCCACAGATCCTCCAGTGATCTGGGTTCCTCCAGCAGGATCCAGCAGGAGCGAGGGTCTGAAGCAGATCCGGTCCCTTCCTTCTAGCATGTGTCCTCTGTCTTCATCTGGATCTCAGTGATTCCACCTCAGATGCGCTCGGATCAGGATCTGGGCTCCAGCGCTGGATCTTCACCTGCTCCTCAGTGAGAGATCATCTGGCTCCAGGATGAGGGCTGCGGTTCTCTGTGGTCTCCTCGTGTCCCTGCTGACCTGGACCGGAGCCGCGGACAGACAGACAGGTCCCAGGCAGAGACGCGTGAGACCGGCTCGGGTCCCGGAGGACCCGGACCCGGGACCGGACCCGGGTCGCCTCCTCAGGCGCCTGCGTCCCGGGTTCGGCTCGGCCATCTCCGTGCACAGCCACCAGGGGGCGGGGGGTGACGTCCAGGCTGATGAGGGGGTTCCTGTTTACAGCAGGACCAGGACCGTGCAGGGCCGGAGAGCAGGGGGCCAGGGGCTGGGGCCTCGGAGAGGGGGGGCCGCGCAGACTGCCCCCCCCACTGCACCGGACCTGCAGAAAGACGAGGGCTCACCAGGGGCCAGAGCCCGGGTGAGCCGGATGCCCAGCGGCGCCGGGTCACCCAACCTCCTGGCCAGCTTCGCAGGGAAGAACCGCGTGCTGGTGATCTCTGCTCCTCACGACTCGGACGGGTACTACCGCCTGATGATGTCTCTCCTGAAAGCAGACGTGTACTGCGAGCTGGCCGAGCGCCACGTGCAGCAGGTGGTCCTCTTCCACCAGGAGGGCGAGATGGGAGGCAAGGTGAGGAGGATCACCACGGAGGGCAAGGTGCTGGAGGAGCCGCTGGACACCGCTCTGATCCCCAGACTCATGAACGTCCTCAAGCTGGAGAAAGGTAAAGATGGTCCAGGTCCTCCGGGAGCTGGTGAGACCCTCACCGGACTCTGTGCATGTTTGAGTTTGTCTGAATGTTTTATATTCTGGTTTCACACCTGAAAGTCCACTCAGCTCATCACCTGCATCAACACACTATTCACCTGACACGTGATGTTCTGACCTGCAGGGAAGTTTGAGATGGTGCTGCTGAAGAAGACCCTGCAGGTGCAGGAGAGGTACCCGTACCCCGTGAGGCTGGAGGCCATGTACGAGGTGATCGACCAGTCGCCCATGAGGAGGCTGGAGAAGCTGCGGCAGAAGGGCTTCGTGCAGAAGTGCAGAGGAGCTGGAGTGGAGGGTCAGGTGGAGGAGGGCACGCTCACAGGTGAGGGTCCTCTGGGTTTAGAATCATTTAGAAACATCACAGGAGGAGAAGCCACCTCCGTCCATCTCCATGTTCTACTCTAAACCTGCAGAGAGTCATCTTAGGCTTGTGTTGCCGGCTCAATGTAATTTAGTTTGTGGTTTTCACGGCAATAGAACATTAAATGAAAAAGCAAAACTTCAAGGAGTGTGTTTTGTGGATATACAGGTTTGAAACATGGTTCATATTCTGTTCATGAGAAGCAAAACACATTTATATAATTTATATAACAGTTGGTGAAGGCAACTGAGGAAATTTAGTGAAAGAAAGAAATTCAACCTCTGTTTTTTAATCGTGTGTGTGTGTGTGTGTGTGTGTGTGTGTGTGTGTGTAGCCGTAGACACACCTGTAGAAAGAAAACCAGGGAAGAAGATCCTACGCAAACCCACACAGACAACAACAACAACAACAACCACAACTGCTGCAACCACGACCACAACACGACCAACCACCACAACGACCACCGCAACCACAACTACAACCCGGCCCCCCACCACCACCACAACCAGAGCGACAACAACAACAACAACAACCAGAGCAACAACCACCAAAGCCACCACTACCAGAAGAACCACCACGACAAAGAGAACCACCACCAGCGCCACCCAGAGGCCGACCAGAGCTCCCACCACAGCCCCGTGGCTCCCGGCCCCCCGGACCACCGCTGACCCTTACTACGACCCCCGAAGAGAGAAGACCACGCCGGCCGGAGACAACCGCACGGACAAGGACACCAGGGACCCACACGACCGCAGGATCGTACCGGCTACACACAGACCCTCCAAGATCAAACCCACCAGGAAGAAGACCGGAGCAGAGAAGGTGCTTTGAGTCCTTCAGCTAAATCCTCTTTAATCTCTGTGATCAAAGTACATTTAACCAATGACTCGTCTTTATCTGTGCAGGTGTTGACCAACGAGTACGAGGACAGGTACGTTCCCAGCAAACCAACGGCGGTCGATCCCGAGGAGACGGAATCCTTCACCAACGTCAGCCCGACCAAGAAGGTCAAGGGCAAACACAACAAGCACGACAAGAAGAAGAAGAAGAACGACAAGGCGGTGAAGAAGGCCGAGAGGAGAGCAAAGGCTTCGAAGGAAGGGAAGGTCGGGGGAAAGAAGAACGGGAAGAAGCTGGTGAAAACCCCAGAGACAGACGACCAACCAAGAACCACCAAGAAGCCGACGCCCCCTCCCAAAGGATCGCTGGCCTCCTTCCTGGACTACTTCGAGAACAGGAGGCGTCTGCTGGTGAGAGAGAGTCCTTCCATTTCACTCTCTTGTGCTTTCTCCCAGTTAAAGAAAGTAAACCAGACCAGTATAAACCCACAGATCAGAGTCTGATGAAACCATTAACTCTCAGAATCATGAATGTGAATCTGGACGTGATGACACTCCAGCGTTTAACAAGAAGTGTTGAGCAGCAGGAACAGGAAGTGACCTACAGTTTATCACGAGTCCATCAGGAGGGAGGGAGTTTGTTTTAGGAAACTACTGGAAAGATACTTTTAAAAGCCAAACATCTGGATTCATCATTTGTATTTTATTAATATTAACAAACCAGACGTCTGTGCCTCGGGGCAGATAATCAATCACTTGTTCCCCTTTTTATTTCCAATCTGTCTGTTTTCATGTGTTTTATAATCATATATTTAAGTTGCTGCCATATGAGGAGACGTAAACTATGTGGAGCAGAAACCGGAGCCGCTGCACAGCTGTGTGCAAACAGACACACACACACACACACACACACACACACACACACACACACACACACACACACACACACACACACACACACACACACACACAGCTGTGTGCGAACAGACTGAGTGTCTCTGTGCAGATTCTTATCACAGCAGTGCTGTGGGCAGACTGGGGAAATATGCCCCATCCTACGCCTGCAGGTTAATGTAAACATCACCTCTGCTGTGTGTGTGTGTGTGTGTGTGTGTGTGTGTGTGTGTGTGTGTGTTTCATTGTGTACACATGACACTCTAACCTCCCTCCCTCCCTCCAGCTGGTCACGTCCCCCGGCGAGGACCACAGGATGTATGCTCAGCAGAGGGACGAGTACCTGGAGTCGGTGTGTGAGATGGCCATCAGGAAAGTGTCCATCATCACCATCTTCGGCTCCCTCACCAACTCCACCATGAAGATCGACCACTACCAGCTGGGTGAGTGGCTCCAGCTGCAGGAACATCTCTCTCTCTTTATGACACTCTATAGTTCTGGAAGAAGTTTGTAACTCAGACTTCCAGGCAGGAGATGATTGTCACTTCTCTCCGGCGGTTTCCCGGCAGCGCTTCCATCTGGTCGGGTGAACGCCTCCTTCGCAGGGCAGCTCGTGGCGCTCGCAGCTGCTGAGTCACACTGAGGAGGATTGTTTATGAGAATCCAGAGTCTCAGTGGATGTTCTCTGTGTTCTCATCTCACTGTGAAGAAAAGAGATGAGGTTTATTTCGGTCCTCTCTCCTCTTGTCCGCCTGTAAACGTCCTGTATGTCATGAAGTGGATGATGTCTGATGGATTTCATAGTGAATGGGAAACATCTGCTCCTCATGTTCCTGGACAATTGATCTTTTTCACAGGATAATTGATTTATTCTTATAATTTTCAATCCTTACATGTGAGAAATAGTCTTGAATCTTTAAAAAGTCAAATATAATCTCAGTTATTCGGTAAACATGAATCCTTCCTACGTTCAACTGGACCTTTCTTCTTCTCTGTCTCCCTTCGTCTTCTGTTGCTTTTCACACGTTCACCATGTGAAGACAGAGACAGGACAGTGTCTCCTGTCCTGTCTCTGTCCTCTCATCCTCACAACATGTCAAACTGGAGGATTCGACGATGAACTCTGCTCCAAGTGAAACATTCAGAATGAACAGTGACTCTGCCAAAGCCACGTTGCTGTGCAGGTGACGGACGCTGACCTCTGAGTCACATCGTCTTAGTTTCTGTTCGTTAAACTTCACGGACGTGTTTACTCTCTTTCTTCACCTCCGCAGAGGAAGTTATTATTCCACCTCCTCCATTTGTTGGTTTGTTTTTCTGCAGAATTACATGAAAACTTCAGAATTGATTTTCTTGAAGCTCGGTGGAAAGATGTGTGGGCTGACTCATCACACACACACACACACACACACACACACACACACACACACACACACACACACACACACACCAAACCACTGCTGTTATAATAGGAAGTGTTGTGTTGTTTATTTTTGGAAGTCCGATCTTTCAGAGGAGGATTTCACAGTCGTCTCAGCTGCAGTTCGTTAACATCAAGACATTCAAACTCACTTTGTAGAACTTTACGAGTTTCACTCCACACGACAACCAGGTCTAATCCACAAGGAATTCTGGGAAAAGTGGAAAAGTTACGTCACCCACCCCCCCACCTCACCACTCGGTTACAGTTTTGTTCCTTTTACCGGCCAGAGGGTGTGTGTGTGTGTGTGTGTGTGTGTGTGTGTGTGTGTGTGTGTGTGTGTGTGTGTGTGAGAACTTGTGCTGTGTACAAACAACATGTTCTTTCCTCTCTGAAAGAAGCAGTTGTTGAACTAAACCTCCTCAGTTCAGTTTGAGTTTTAGGTTTTTTGTTGGTTGCTAAGCAACACGGGCTGTCCGACTGAGTGTGTTTGTGTGTCCGTGTGTTTGAGTGTGTGTGTGTGTGTGTCTGTCTGTGTGTGTGGTGGGTTTTTCCTGATTCGATGGCCTCATACATATTACACATCACAGCGTGGGGGAAACAACCGAGAAACACTGTTCTGTGGTCTGTGTGTGTTTGTGTGTGTCTGTCTGTCTCTGTGTGTGTTTGTTTTCGGGTATGTGTGTGTCTGTGTGTGTCTGTGTGTGTCTGTGTGTGAGGGAGTGGTGATTAAAGGCTCCGGTCTGTATAAACGCCGGCTACAGTAAATTTGGTCGGGCTCCGTCTCTGCCAGATCTGAGTGAATCAAAGCGTCTCTTTGTGGACTCGTCCCTGATTCACTGGTTTCCACTCGTCACTTTAATGTCAAACACACGATTCAAAGAGCTCAGCAATGGGAAACACCTTTTACTCCTCACGTGTTCTTATGGTTTGTTGGATGGGAGAACTCCTCGTCCGGTTTGTTTCATGTAAACACGTCTCTCACTACAGCTGCAGTCAAACATACACTTCTCACTCTCTGATTTATTTTTCTCTGTCACAGAATTTCACTGTAAATTTGTGTTCAAATTCAAAATGAAGTTTGCATGAGGAAGTCCTGACTCCCAGAATCTGACCTCTGTGTCTCCTTCGTCTCCAGAGAACGACAAGTCGATGAAGGGTCTTCGTCAGGAGGACCTGGTGAACCAGGACCTGATCACAGAGCTGAGGAAGGAGTTCAGCATGATGCACGATGACTTCTACATGGTGCTGACCGACCTCGACATGAGGGTCAAGGTAAGAACTGGCTTCCTCCGGCAGTAAGAGCTGCTTCCTCTGAGCTGCTTCCTCTGAGCTGCTTCCTGTGAGCTGCTTCCTCCAAGCTGCTTCCTCAGAGCTGCTTCCTCCAAGCTGCTTTCTGTGAGCTGCTTCCTCCGAGCTGCTTCCTCCGGCTGTAGGAGCTACTTCCTCTGAGTTGCTTCCTCCAAGCTGCTTCCTGTGAGCTGCTTTCTCTGAGCTGCTTCCTCCGACTGTAGGAGCTGCTTCCTCCAAGCCGCTTCCTCAGAGTCGCTTCATCCAAGCTGCTTCCTCCAAGCTGCTTCCTCCGAGCTGCTTCCTCCGAGCTGCTTCCTCAGAGCTGCTTCCTCCAAGCTGCGTCCTGTGAGCTGCTTCCTCCGAGCTGCTTCCTCCGGCTGTAGGAGCTACTTCCTCTGAGTTGCTTCCTCCAAGCTGCTTCCTGTGAGCTGCTTTCTCTGAGCTGCTTCCTCCGACTGTAGGAGCTGCTTCCTCCAAGCCGCTTCCTCAGAGTCGCTTCATCCAAGCTGCTTCCTCCGAGCTGCTTCCTCTGAGCTGCTTCCTCCGAGCTGCTTCCTCTGAGTTGCTTCCTCTGAGCTGCTTCCTCTGAGCTGCTTCCTCTGAGCTGCTTCCTGTGAGCTGCTTCCTCTGAGCTGCTTCCTCCAAGCTGCTTCCTGTGAGCTGCTTCCTGTGAGCTGCTTCCTCTGAGCTGCTTCCTGTGAGCTGCTTCCTCCAAGCTGCTTCCTGTGAGCTGCTTCCTCTGAGCTGCTTCCTCCAAGCTGCTTCCTGTGAGCTGCTTCCTCTGAGCTGCTTCCTCCGAGCTGCTTCCTCCGAGCTGCTTCCTCTGAGCTGCTTCCTTTGAGCTGCTTCCTCCCAGCTGCTTCCTCCGAGCCGCTTCCTCCGAGCTGCTTCCTCCGAGCTGTTTCCTCTGAGCTGCTTCCTCCCAGCTGCTTCCTCCGAGCTGCTTCCTCCGAGCTGCTTCCTCCGAGCTGTTTCCTCTGAGCTGCTTCCTCCCAGCTGCTTCCTGTGAGCTGCTTCCTCTGAGCTGCTTCCTCCGAGCTGCTTCCTCTGAGCTGCTTCCTCCGAGCTGCTTCCTCCGGCTGTAGCAGCTGCTTCCTCTGAGCTGCTTCCTCTGAGCTGCTTCCTCCGAGCTACTTCCTGTGAGCTGCTTCCTGTGAACTGCTTCCTCCGAGCTGCTTCCTCTGGCTGTAGGAGCTGCTTCCTCTGAGCTGCTTCCTCCCAGCTGCTTCCTCCCAGCTGCTTCCTCCCAGCTGCTTCCTCCGAGCCGCTTCCTCCAACCGCTTCCTCCGAGCTGCTTTCTCTGAGCTGCTTCCTCCGAGCTGCTTCCTCCCAGCTGCTTCCTCCGAGCCGCTTCCTCTGAGCTGCTTCCTCCGAGCTGCTTCCTGTGAACTGCTTCCTCCGAGCTGCTTCCTCCGGCTGTAGGAGCTGCTTCCTCTGAGCTGCTTCCTCCCAGCTGCTTCCTCCCAGCTGCTTCCTCCCAGCTGCTTCCTCCGAGCCGCTTCCTCCAACCGCTTCCTCTGAGCTGCTTTCTCCGAGCTGCTTCCTCCCAGCTGCTTCCTCCCAGCTGCTTCCTCCCAGCTGCTTCCTCCGAGCCGCTTCCTCCAACCGCTTCCTCCCAGCCGCTTCCTCCCAGCTGCTTCCTCCGAGCTGCTTCCTGTGAGCTGCTTCCTCTGAGCTGCTTCCTCCGAGCTGCTTCCTCTGAGTTGCTTCCTCTGAGTTGCTTCCTCTGAGCTGCTTCCTCCCAGCTGCTTCCTCCCAGCTGCTTCCTCCCAGCTGCTTCCTCCGAGCCACTTCCTCCAACTGCTTCCTCTGAGCTGCTTTCTCTGAGCTGCTTCCTCCGAGCTGCTTCCTCCGAGCTGCTTCCTCCCAGCTGCTTTCTCTGAGCTGCTTCCTCCGAGCTGCTTCCTCCGAGATGCTTCCTCCCAGCTGCTTCCTCCCAGCTGCTTCCTCCGAGCTGCTTCCTCCGAGCTGCTCCCTCCAAGCTGCTTCCTCCGAGCCGCTTCCTCCGAGCTGCTTCCTCCCAGCTGCTTCCTCCGAGCCACTTCCTCCAACCGCTTCCTCCCAGCCGCTTCCTCCGAGCTGCTTCCTGACTGATGGCAATGCCAGGTTTTAGTTATTTGTAAAACATAAACATATTTGATTGAAAATACATTTGTTTGTGTCTATGCACATTTTGTAATTAATTAACCAGAATAATTCAGTTTTGTTAAAGGGTTTTAGTGAGAAGTCAAATCAGTGGTGAAAACACACCAAATAAATAAAGCAACATTTAAATGAATATGTTAAGAGTGTAAAAGGCTCCAGTCCCTGAATGTGGACAGGCTGTAAAAGACGTCTCGTGATATTTTAATATTCTGAATGTGCTTTTAATAATCAACCTCTAAAGTTCCAGGTTGAGACAGAAATAAGTTGTTTTTCTTCTTCGTTTATGACTCTTCTGTTTTTTTTAAATCTCTTATTTACCCGCTCAGCGTCCGTCTGCCCGACACGTCGTCTCTTTCTCTCTGAAGGTGGACGGACGTGTCCTCATGCTGCCGTCACCAAGACACTGTTTTAATTCACACTACATGACATTTGCCCGACACCTGTGTGTGTGTGTGTGTGTGTGTGTGTGTGTGTGTGTGTGTGTGTGTGTGTGTGTGTGTGTGTGTGTGTGTGTGTGTGTGTGTGTGTGTGTGTGTGTGTGTGCCAGGGTAAACCACCAGGCTGTTTGTGGACTCATCAAAGAGACCAGTGTTCATGTCTCCGCTGACGTCTGTGAATGTTGGAGGATGTGGGTTCTGGGCATGAGACAGAGAGGAGGAGGAGGTGGAGGAGGAGGAGGAGGAGGAGGAGGAGGAGGAGGAGGAGGGTGGGAGGCAGAAAAACCCAGAGGAAGGTGTGAGAGTGTTTGTGCGGCTGTGTTAAATTTCCCTGCATGTGTTAGATATTCATGTAGAGATTTCTAAAATGAAACGTGATGCGGCGCTTTCCCTGGAGTTCTTCTGGAGAACACACAAATCACGTTATTGGAAACAGGTTGAACTCTGTTTTCTCCTCTGTGATGTTTCCAGATGTTTGTTGGTTCTTCCACAGACACATTGATGTATTTATTCTGTGGCTTCAAATCAGCCTCTGGCGGAGAATGACGGCTTCTCTTGATGTTCTTTTGTCAGCAATCCTACGAGGTTCCCATCGCCATGAAGGCTGTGTTCGACTACATCGACACCTTCTCCTCCCGCATCCGAGAGATGGAGCAGCAGAAGAGGGACGGAGTCGAGTGCAAGAAAGAGGACAAGCCCCGGTCGCTGGAGAACTTCCTCTCAAGGTGAGACTGAGAGATTCACTCGGTTATACTTCTTTGTTTAACTTGCTGAACCTCCATGGAAATGATCTGGTTTCTGAAGATGAACTAGTGAAGAGACAACTTTCCACAGTCCATCAAAAGTCCAGACTCACTGTCCAGCAACCACAACATCGACATCTGTCCTGAACTTTTAGCTCTCGCCAACTGAAATATGCTCCAATATTCAATCTGCAAAGTTTCTTACTCGATCACTTTCTCTTTTACTCTTCCTCGTAATGTTCCAGCATGGTACACCAGAGTTAGAGGCCTCCAGGGGGCGCTGTGGCAATGAACGACCTGCAATTCTTCCAGTTATAATTTTGAATGCCATTAGAATGATTTTGAAGCTTTTATTTTAAGGTTTAAAAACTACGTTGTATTATTTCAGAGTAGTACTCTGTCGGTTCGTCTCCTCAGGGTTTTGAAACCTGTCCTGACCATAACCCTGGGATTTGCCTCCATTCGGCCATGAGGTACATGAGGTACATGAGGTACATGAGGTAAATGAGATACATGAGGTACATGAGGTACATGAGGTACATGAGGAACATGAGGTACATGAGGTACATGAGGAACATGAGGTACATGAGGTACATGAGGTACATGAAGAACATGAGGTACATGAGGTACATGAGGTACCAAGGTACATGAGGTACATGAGGAACATGAGGTACATGAGGTACATGAGGAACATGAGGTACATGAGGTACATGAGGTACATGAGGTAAATGAGGTACCAAGGTACATGAGGTACTTGAGGTACATGACGTACATGAGGTACATGAGGTATATGAGGAACATGAGGTACATGAGATACATGAGGTACATGAGGTACTTGAGGTACATGAGGTACATGAGGTACATGAGGTGCATAAGATACTTGAGGTACATGAGGTACATGAGGTACATGAGGTACATGAGGTACATGAGGTACAAATGTACAAATAAACTACCAACCACTGGTTTTATAGATGAAGACCTCGACCTCCTTTGTAACGTCGTCGGACTGAAAACACTAGAAGTCCTTGATCCGAGTTCTTCTGAGAGTCTGGTGGTGGGAGTTCTTTGTGTGGTCCCAGCAGGCGGAGCCTCCTCCGTCAAACATCTGCTGCTCGGCTCAATAATCAAACCACAGTTTATGGTCATTATAAACAGCACAGTGTGTTCCAGGGATATTAAAAGCAACACAAACTCCCGTCAGTCCCTCAAGGCCGAACCGCTGTCGGAACCAGACAGGGTGTCTCTTGTTGCCATGGAGACCTGGGCTCCGGCTCCAGATCGCAGTGCGGAGATCTGGAAGGTTTCTGGAGATCTGGACCATAATTTGGGATTGTGAGCCTCTGGCGGTCGGGGGGGTGTGTACAGAACTTTCACTGCTGAGCCAACGTGCCACTTAAGTCCAGGCTGAACTTTCCTGTGATTGCAGGTTCCGATGGAGACGCCGCCTGTTCATCATCTCCGCCCCCAGCGACGAGGAGTGGGCCTATCAGCAGCAGCTCTACGCCCTGAACAGCCAGGCCTGCAACCTGGGTGAGTCTCCTGAAACCAGTCGTCCTCATGGAGTCTGAGTGTGAGGCCGGTGGGCAGAACCAGCAGAGTGTTGGGAGGGTTTCTCTGCTCAGGCTCACGACAACTTCCTGTCGCTGCAAACAAACAAACATAAATATCTTCACTTCCTGGGAAGGTTCGACCTGAAAGAACAAATGTAGAAACTCAGGATGAATCGTCTTTGTGTTGATTCAGACGTCAGAATAAAACTAGCTGACTTACAACAGTAAGAATATATTTGGGAAATGTCAGACCACAAATCAATAAGTTCATCATGTGAGGGAACTGACAACCTGAAAGGATCATATCTGTGTGTGTGTGTGTGTGTGTGTGTGTGTGTGTGTGTGTGTGTTTGTCAGATGACAGAAGTGGAGCTGCCTCATCTTCTAGTTTTGTTTATGTGAAGTGAAGATTTCTGACGTTTCTCTGGATCCTGAGTCTCGGCTCCCTCAGACGTTAGAAAACAGATAAACAGATAAACAGATAAACAGATAAACAGATAAACAGATAAACAGATAAACAGATAAACAGATAAACAGATAAACGTCACGTGACTTTGACTCTGACTCAGTTCAGCTTCTTTTCAGACTTTATTCGATGCAGAACTTTGAGCCTATAAGTTACTTCTGGTTTTTAAGTTGAACATTTCAATAAAAGTCTCTATATGCTGGACGTTTCCACTGATTATCCTGCTAATGGTTTGTTATTGATCCATAAAACCTTTACAAACGATTTACTAACCATTCAAAATAACTTAAATCTCTGACAAAGAGTTTAAGTTTTCATCCATGTCTGTTCAAATCAGCTGAACTCCTCCAGAGAGTTGTTACAGGGACGAGCTTCGAGAGGAACTCGGTAAACTTTGGTTCGAGGGAGGATCCAAGATTTTTCACTCTTTAAATTCACAAGATCTGAGGTTTTTACATGTGAATAATTCATGGATTTTTGTTGAAATTATATTTAACTGTAAGTCTGACGTCAGATTGTTTTTCCATATGAGCGAGTCACATGGTGGAAGCTTCGTCTTATCAGTCACACGACGCTGAGAGGACGTTTCTCCTCTCGTGTTGTTGCTCTTGGCCGGTCGGCTACCGGGCTGTTCCCTCTCTCTCCCTCTCTCCCTAGCTCCTTCCCTCCCTCGCTCTCCCTTCCTCCCTCCCTCCCTCCCTCCCTCCCTCCCTCGCCCCGGGCCCAGACAAAGGGCCGTCCTGCTGACTGCGCTGCTGAACGCCTCAGAGTTCTGATCCTGGGATTCCGGACTTGGCGCTCGCAGCTCTCCGGTGTTTACCTTCTGGCTGCAGAGGAAACAGATTCTTTTGGCAGATTTCTCCAGGCCCACGTCCTCCAGTTACCCAGAAAGCATTGCACAGACGTGTTTGAAGCTGTTATCTGTCTGACGTGTTTCTCTGATGTGACACAGGTCTGAGGCACATCTCCATCCTGAAGCTGGCTGGCACGGACCTGGCAGACATGGGCGGAGTCCTGGAGCTTTATCCAATCAATGGTAAGAACTTTGATGGTCAAAGGTCACTGGGACCTTGGGAATGAAACAGCTCAGAAAAACCTTGAGGGAATTTTTTAAAATTTGGAACAAACATTAATTTGGACTCAAAGATGAACTGATCAGATTTTGTTGGTAAAAGAAACTTTCAAATGAGTCTGGGACACGAACCTGTGTAAACTGAAGCTGTTAGAGGAGGCATACGACCACAGGGAGGGAACTCTAGATCACAACTGTTCTCAGGATCAGAAGAAACGAGTCAGGCTCGAGTCGTCTGAGGTTGTTGAGATTCTTCTTGTAGCATTAGAGCTCAGCATGTGGAGACACAGTAACCCTGAGGTCTGCTCAGTGAAACATCTTCCTCTTCTTCCTGTGAACTCCTCTCTGCTCCTCTGCTCCGTGCAGGCAGTGCCACGGTGGAGCGTGAGGGTCTGTCGCCCAACCTGGTGAAGGACATGAGGAACTACTTCCAGATCAGCCCCGAGTACTTCTCCATGCTGCTGGTGGGGAAGGACGGGAACGTGAAGTCCTGGTACCCCTCGCCCATGTACTCCATGGCCATCATCTACGACCTGGTGGACTCCATGCAGCTGCGCAGACAGGAGATGGCCATCCAGCAGTCGCTGGGCATGCGCTGCCCGGAGGACGAGTACGGCGGCTACGGTTACCACCAGCATGGATACGAACACGGGTACCAGGACGGCTATCACCAGGGCTACGGCTACTAACCGGGCGTGGGCGTGGTCTAACCGAGGATGTGTCCTCTCAGCTGGAGCTTCTCTCTTCCTTCCTGCCCCGGTGGTCCTGAAGGTCTTCAGCACTTCACCGCTCCACTTCTTTCACTTGTGTAACAGTCGGTTCCTTCTGACGACTTTAATCTGAGCTGGTAATCCAGCCGATGGGCAGGTGAGGCTCAGGGATCTGTTGAATACTTCAGTGCTTTACACCTTGTTGCTTTAAGTTTCCTTAACTTCAGGTCTAATTCACATCGTGGTGTTTCCAGCACAGACCTTTATTTTGTAGATATCGGGCTGAAATAAGACGTTTATGTATTTATTGGACATCTGCTGCATCCGAGGTGCAGTTATCGACTATTGTATGAAACTGAATCACGTTTTTTTCTCCTTTGTAAAGTTTCTTTGCTAAACAATGTTCTTATTTATACTCTATTGTCCTATATGAAAATAAACATTTGTTTGCTACCACTCGTGGTTTTTGAATTTGCTCACAAGATTCAGACGGAGGGAAAAGCAAGAATATTTAGAGCGAGGTCTCCTCCTAGTGGCTCAACACGATGTTGACGGGTGAAGACAACACATTTCTACATAATATCTCAAAATGGGATATAAATAACAAAGCTTATGATTCATTCTCCAGGTCAAACACATTCAAAACGAATGTATTTTCCTGCAGGGTTTCCAATCATAAAAAAACATGTTAACTTAGTTTAGAAATTTATAAAAGTTTGTTCCATAACAGAAGCTTGAGTCGTTCTGCAGCCGCAGGTTTGGCTACAACATTTTTTCTTTTGCATTTCACTCTTAAAATTAAACACCATAAAAATACA
>NC_083651.1:1983575-2036075 GCF_963576545.1 Limanda limanda
GACCCTGACGGACATAACCAGACAGAAGATCAGCTTGATGGCCTCAGCGAGCAGATTGACAGACGCCGGGAGGAAATCATACTTGTTCTCTGTAAATAAAATAAACAGGTGTTATGAAGATGGTCTGAAGAATCTGTTTAAAACTGTAATAGTCCAGGCAAAGTAGCCCATTTTGGAGCCAAAAATAGAAGTAATTGTAAAAGAATTTTTTTCAGCATAGATCATTTGTATGAGGTGTCCAGAACAACATACTAAAAGTCCTAAGAAATCCTAGTTGAGGAAATATGTTTAATTCTCATCAATGTGCCAATAAGGCAACAATACATCCCAAAGAGACTATTTTTTTCCTTTACTCCTATCAAATGAAAACTTAACACAATGAAAGTAGCCATGAAACGTAACATTTTTTGTATTACAAGTTTCTTTGAAAATTAATTTATGTATGTATTTGTCATACATATGAATGGTGTTTCTGCCTATGCAAATTAGGACATATTCAATAAGTGTGGAGCTCATGTGGTTGTCAAATTCATTTCAAAAGAAACTTGTAATACAAAAAAAGTTACTTTTCATAAATACTTTTACTATGTAAAGTTTTATTGTGGTAGGAGTAAAGGAAAAAATTAAGCCTATTTGGGTGTATTTGGGGCATATTCGATTAGTGTATAGCTCATTTGCATATTCAAATTCATTTTCAAAGAAACTTGTAATACAAAAAATGTTACGTTTCATGGCTACTTTCATTGTGTAAAGTTTTATTTTGATTGGAGTAAAGGAAAAAAATAGTCTTTTTGGGGTGTATTGTTGCCTTATTGGCACATTGATGAGAATTAAACATATTTCCTCAACTAGATTTTCTGAGGACTTTTAGTATGTTGTTCTGGACACCTCATAGAAATAATCTATGCTGAAAAAAATTCTTTTACAATTAGTTGGTCGTAAAACGCTACTTTGCCTGGACTGTAAGACCTGTTTCCTCGACACTCACCTGCGTTGGCAGAGAATTTGAGCAGCAGGATGCGACTGGTCCCCAGAACCACGAAGCCCAGGCCGAGGGCGAGCGTGTAGGCCGAGGAGCGGGAGCACCGACTGGGGCAGGACTGGCAGCGCACCATGGCCGCACTGGGACAGGAAGTGGTCAGACCTGCTGGTTAATAACTAGGGATGGGGGGGAAAAAAATCGATTCAGTTACAAATCGCGATTCTTGTGAATGATGATTTTAAATCGCCATGCTGTCTCCCGAATCGATTTTTTTTTTTTTTTAACATATTAATTGGTTTATATTGGGGGGGCAACATCCCCCCAGAGCATGTTGACCAGCTCTTGTTTTTGCACAAGAATCTAAACATACCCAAGCACTAGCTTTGCATCGCCTACATGCAAACAACAATAGTCTACTTTTTGTTTATTTCAAATTTTAAGTAAACTTTTATTCATTCTATTTAATTTATATTTATTGTTTAAAAGTAGCCTAAGTGGCATACATTTCTTAATCTGTCAGTTTGTGTGCAGTTGACAGGGGCTATACAATAATAGGGAACATTTTTATTTATTTTCTCTATTGGCTGCCCGGCAGTCGTTAAGTTAATGTTAATATTTGAAATAAAACTTGTAAAGCTCTAAGTGAATTTGACTGTGTTGTATTTTAAGGTATGATTCAACATTTTTCAATGGTCCCTTATTTAAAAAAAAAAAAATAACCAAAAGAAATCCCAGGAAATCGTAAAATCGAATCGCAATACTTACAGAATCGCAATACCCACAGAATCGCAATACATATCGTATCGCCACCTAAGTATCGTGATAGTATCGTATCGGGAGGTCCCTGCCGATTCCCGTCCCTATTAATAACACAGACACCGTGCTGGTATCAGACTGGTGCAGGTTCTGGTTTCAGAAAGAAACAGGGAGACTCCGTCCTTCAGTCATTGTGGAAAATTAACAGAAAAAACTTTTGAATTCACGATTGAAAACTTCAATCTTCTAACAAAACATCAAATGTCCTGTTTTGTTCGACTAAAAGTTCAAATAACCAAAGATATTTAGTTGTTAGTGACACATGACAGAGTAAAGCTGGATCTTTGTACATTTGAGAAGAATCAGAATTATCAGATGTTGTGTTCGTACTTGAGCTTGAAAAATGAAAACAGAAATTACTTCTCTGTGTGTAAGTTAATCGATTTGTTGAATAATAGTTTGATTTCTTGTTCTTTCAGCTGTTGTACGATCACTTTGGAGGCTGAAAGGTGTTTATTATTTTTTCCTCCATATTTTCTTTATTTTACATCCTCTTTTTATTGGATTATATCAAAATCCAAATAAACAATGTCAGACACAGTAAAAGCCTCATTTCGCTGAGTCTGCTGTCAGACTCCAACAGATATATAGAATTCAAATAAAAGTGGTTTATACAGTATTTGTTATTCACTCGTGTTGAGGGTTAAAGACGAAGGATGTTGCATCTTGAAAAACCATGTGAGGAAAATTGTTAACAAAGTGATAATTGATGTTGTGCCTTAAATTAAATTTGTGTTTAGCTAGATCACAACACACATGATCTAAAGGCAATAAACATGAGATATAACAATAGTATAGAAAAACCCAGACTTGGTGCCAAACTGATTAAATCAAGTTACAGTCACAGAGCAACATGTTAAACTGTTAAACTAGTAGTTTGCAATATATCTGTCATATTAAAAAGGAAAATTCAAAATGCTGAGAATCTTAAAATTGGTTAAAAATTAGTTTGACTGAGGAGTGATTTTAAAATGTTCTTGATTAGTTTAAGGCTCTTTATGGTCTGACCCCTGTTTATATCTCGTGTTTCTTTGTGTTCTCTTTAAATAAAGTTATTAATAATTTACACCTCACAATACTTAGAAGTTATTAATATTAAAGTTCAGGTGTAAATAAGTTTAAAGTCTCTTTGTTCACAGTAACGTAACGGAGCTGCGAGTCGGTTCAGATCGTCACCGAAGTAACGACTCAGATCATGAAGGAAAGTAACTAAAGCTTGAGAAGTAACTTAATAAAACAACGTTATTAATTCTAATGGTTTAATGTGATCACATGACGTCATGTTCCTGTGTTTACTCTCAGAGTTAGAGAAGCTCAGTTAGCATCGCCATGTTTCTGCACACAGACACACAACAACACACACAACACACGTCCCCTTACACACACAGACACACACTGACACACACAGACACACAACAACACACACAACACACGTCCCCTTACACACACAGACACACAACAACACACACAACACTCGTCCCCTTACACACACAGAAACACAACAACACACACAACACACGTCCCCTTACACACACAGACACACAACAACACACACAACACACGTCCCCTTACACACACTGACACACAACAACACACACAACACACGTCCCCTTACACACACTGACACACAACAACACACACAACACACGTCCCCTTACACACACAGACACACAACAACACACACAACACAGGTCCCCTTACACACACAGACACACACTGACACACACAGACACACACCGACACACACACGGATCCTCCAGCCTCCGACACAACGTGGGAAAACAACACAACTCACCCACAAGTTTGTCTTATTCTCTCCGACACATCCCAGCTGCATCCGACTCGCAGCACTTCCGGGTTAATCCGCCGCGCATGCGCCCTGGGGATTTACGCGGGGTACCCCTGCCTGTGATTGGCTGAGCCTGACTATGACCCCCCCCGCCTCCAACCAATCATCTCTCTCCGCGGATAAATCGACCAATCAGAGGGCGGGAATACAAAAGAATGAGGCAGCGTCGACAGGTTGATGGTGGTTGTCAAGTGTTGACGTCACCCTGCACTGTGACCGGAAGAGCAGGTCACATGACCGGTGCGGTGCTCACCTGGAGGAAGGGTTGTGGGTTTGTGTGTTTTTACTTTCATTCAGTGTGTAGTTAGGGCCCGAGCACTGACAGGCACTGACAGGTGAGGCCCTATGGACATTTTAAGGATCATTTTTATTATTCAGGCAAATTAATTGGCTTTTTGAGGCGTTAACATGCTCACATTCTTACCAAAATTTGCAGAAAATTAGAGAGTGGTGAAAATTTACGTATTCTGGAGGAATTTTCAATGGGCGTCGCAGAATGGTTCACGGTGCCCCCCTAGCAGTGTTAATTTTGGCAGCTATTTTTGATTTAGTCTTAGTCTTTAGACGAAAATGCATATTAGTTTTACTCACATTTAGTCATTTTTATCCTTCTTAGTTTTAGTTTAGTTTTAGTCGACGAAAACAAATTACATTTTAGTCTAGTTTTAGTCACATTTAATAGCCACATTAAACTCCTTATCTTCCCTTCTCAGGTCCAGCCCCCCCCCCCCCCCTGTGTTGTGTCTACAACTGCGTACTAGTCTAGCTTTCAGTACTTAGGTTGTCCATTAGATGTCCCTCCTATAGGTCTATAGCAGGGGTCGGCAACCTTTACTATCAAAAGAGCCATTTTGCCCCCTCTTTCCCCAAATAAAATTTGTCTGGAGCCCCAAAACATATTTGCTAACAAAGCTAATAAAGTTTTATATAAAGTTTTACTATACTAAACTGTAGATTATTGCATTTATGAAATTATAGAACAACAATAAAGAAAAATGTTGACATTTTATTGCTATTTTTACCTGTTACAACAAAGGGAAACACCAAATGCTTATGAAGAGGAGAAGAAAATACACAGGCAAGTGTCGGCCTACTTGGAAAAAAATGAAATGCAGAACTGTAGAGCTATTTGAGTCCTCCCCATATTTGTGGGAAATGTATGAAATAAGAAGAACCCTATAGTGAGGTGAGAACTGAGGTGAGGAATATGGTGAGGAAGAACTCAGGAGGAGGAACTCAGGAGGAGGAGCTCAGGGGGAGGAGCTCAGGAGGAGGAACTCAGGAGGAGAAACTCAGGAGGAGAAACTCAGGAGGAGGAGCTCAGGATGAGGAACTCAGGAGGAGAAACTCAGGAGGAGGAACTCAGGAGGAGGAACTCAGGAGGAGAAACTCAGGAGGGGAAACTCAGGAGGAGGAGCTCAGGAGGAGGAACTCAGGAGGAGAAACTCAGGAGGGGAAACTCAGGAGGAGGAGCTCAGGAGGAGGAGCTCAGGAGGAGGAGCTCAGGAGGAGAAACTCAGGAGGAGGAGCTCAGGATGAGGAACTCAGGAGGAGAAACTCAGGAGGAGAAACTCAGGAGGAGGAGCTCAGGAGGAGAAGCTCAGGAGGAGGAGCTCAGGAGGAGGAACTCAGGAGGAGAAACTCAGGAGGAGAAACTCAGGAGGAGGAGCTCAGGAGGAGGAGCTCAGGATGAGGAACTCAGGAGGAGAAACTCAGGAGGAGAAGCTCAGGAGGAGGAGCTCAGGAGGAGAAACTCAGGAGGAGGAGCTCCTGAGTTTCAAAAATAATAACAGAAGAGAAATAAACACAAGTAAGAAACCAGCGGGCGGAACAGGAGGAGCTCCACCTGAGGAGAAACTCAGGTGGAGAAACTCAGGAGGAGGAGCTCAGGAGGAGGAACTCAGGAGGAGAAACTCAGGAGGAGAAACTCAGGAGGAGGAGCTCAGGAGGAGGAACTCAGGAGGAGAAACTCAGGAGGAGGAGCTCAGGAGGAGGAGCTCAGGAGGAGGAGCTCAGGATGAGGAACTCAGGAGGAGAAACTCAGGAGGAGAAACTCAGGAGGAGAAACTCAGGAGGAGGAACTCAGGATGAGGAACTCAGGAGGAGAAACTCAGGAGGAGAAACTCAGGAGGAGGAACTCAGGAGGAGAAACTCAGGAGGAGGAGCTCAGGAGGAGAAACTCAGGAGGAGGAACTCAGGAGGAGGAGCTCAGGAGGAGGAACTCAGGAGGAGAAATTCAGGAGGAGGAGCTCAGGAGGAGAAACTCAGGAGGAGGAACTCAGGAGGAGGAGCTCAGGAGGAGGAATTCAGGAGGAGGAGCTCAGGAGGAGAAACTCAGGAGGAGGAACTCAGGAGGAGGAGCTCAGGAGGAGGAGCTCAGGAGGAGGAGCTCAGGAGGAGAAACTCAGGAGGAGAAACTCAGGAGGAGGAACTCAGGAGGAGGAGCTCAGGAGGAGGAGCTCAGGAGGAGAAACTCAGGAGGAGGAACTCAGGAGGAGGAACTCAGGAGGAGAAATTCAGGAGGAGGAGCTCAGGAGGAGAAACTCAGGAGGAGGAACTCAGGAGGAGGAGCTCAGGAGGAGGAATTCAGGAGGAGGAGCTCAGGAGGAGAAACTCAGGAGGAGGAACTCAGGAGGAGGAGCTCAGGAGGAGGAGCTCAGGAGGAGGAGCTCAGGAGGAGAAACTCAGGAGGAGAAACTCAGGAGGAGGAACTCAGGAGGAGGAGCTCAGGAGGAGGAGCTCAGGAGGAGAAACTCAGGAGGAGAAACTCAGGAGGAGAAACTCAGGAGGAGAAACTCAGGAGGAGAAGCTCAGGAGGAGGAGCTCAGGAAGCTCAGGAGGAGGAGAATCTCAGGAGGAGAAACTCAGGAGGAGGAGCTCAGGAGGAGGAACTCAGGAGGAGGAGCTCAGGAGGAGCTCGGGAGGAGGAGCTCGGGAGGAGGAGCTTGGGAGGAGGAGCTCAGGAGGAGGAACTCAGGAGGAGGAGCTCAGGAGGAGGAACTCAGGAGGAGGAGCTCAGGAGGAGGAACTCAGGAGGAGGAGCTCAGGAGGAGGAACTCAGGAGGAGGAGCTCCGTTTGTCCCATTGGCCGCAGACGTTTTGCTGCGTCAGGTGAACATTATTATTACTAATGTGATTCAAATTATGCTGAATCATTTAAACTGGTTCCCGTGGTTACCAGTACTTTGTATTGTGCTCTGGTGAGGGTGGGGGGGTGGGGGGGGGGTGCTCTATATGACATGACTCATTTTCTCCACAACAAAGAGATGATGTGTTTTTATTCCTAAAGCTGCCTTCAAATACTTCCTCTACACTGACCCCTGGGGGACTTGGCTGGGATAAGACCCCTCTACACTGCCCCCTGGGGGACTTGGCTGGGATAAGACCCCTCTACACTGCCCCCTGGGGGACTTGGATGGGATAAGACCCCTCTACACTGCCCCCTGGGGGACTTGGCTGGGATAAGACCCCTCTACACTGCCCCCTGGGGGACTTGGCTGGGATAAGACCCCTCTACACTGCCCCCTGGGGGACTTGGCTGGGATAAGACCCCTCTAAATCCTCCCCTCTCTATCCCTGTTCTCTACCTGGTGTCTCTGACTTCCTGTCAGCTGGACTTCCTGTCAGCTGGACTTCCTGTCAGCTGGACGTCCTCTCACTGTCCTCAGGACAAGTTCTCACAGTAACTTAAGATTAAAGTTAAAATTAAAACATTTCTAGGTCTGCAAAGCACTGAACAGGTGAGCACTTGCATTTTGAAGCGTGTTGCTCACTGCGGCTGGAGAACGCTTCACTTCCTGCGTCCGTCACGTGACGTCGATCCTCGCCTGCTGATTGGTCGTTAGGGTCGACGCTGTGAACTGCACATCACACTGTGAACATTTCATGTAAAGTTTTACAATCACACACACATTCATACAGTGCATCTATTAGCAGCACTTTATGGGGGGGGGGGATTCAGGGTTCAGCATCTTGCCCAAGGACACTTCGGCATGCAGATGGGTCCGACTGGGGATCGAACTGCCGACCTGCAGGTTGGAGGACGACCGCTCTCCCCCTCAGCCACAGCTGCCCTATGGAGACCATCATCATTTACCCCCGAACCCCTACATTGAACAGGTTACATACAACAACAACAACAACAACAACAACAACAACAACAAGCAGAATCAGGGGCTGACCAGTGCAGAGAAGTGAGCGTCCTGTGTGAGCAGCCAGGCGCCTGCACGCTTGAGAATGGCGCTGTGCGGCGTGAGGCGTCTCAGAGACATGTGTCAATCAAACTATCAATGGACTCCACGGCAGCACAGGTGTTTTACAGGTGACCTGCAGGGCGTGGCCGGGCACGCTGGTTAATGTCGACGCACCTGAGAGCCGGGGATTATTCCCCAGATTTATAGAATATGTAATAGAGTGGAGAGGCCGTCTCTTCACTCAGAGAACCAACACGACAAAATAACCAAGAGTTCCGTTTATTTTATGTTTCTGTACCTCATGTGTTTTCTAATGAGCTGTGAAATATTATTGTTAAATATATTTTTTGTGTATTTATTACCAAAGCAATCTAACAATATCATTTTAATTTTAATGATTAAAAAAATAGCCTAAAATCCTGCCCCTTGCAAATATGATGATGAATGCTGCCGTGTGAATTGATTTGTTCACTATGGACCTGATGTCAAAGTTTACCAATTAAGAAAATGTCCATTAAAAGTTATAATTCGCTGGTCATGTTTGGAGATATGAGGACTTTGGTAACACAGCTGGTCACTATTTCAATACATATATTTAATGAAGCTACTAATGTGTGCTGCTCAAGGTATTTTATATCAAAAAGAAAATAGAAGAACACATAAGTCACTTTTTTATGTTGCATATACATATATTTATTGATGCATTTATACATTTACACATTTTTGTCTATCTACTTAATCTTACCAATCTATTTTCTATAAGACAGGAGTTTCCATAAACCCAACACCAGTGAATTATTAATGTTTTCTTTGCAATTTTGCTTTTAAATCTGACAAAACAAACAGCTGAGAGCTAAGAGCTGAGATCTCGTTCAAGAGGAGAATTATCAGAATCAGAATCAGAATCAGAACCAGAATCAGAACCAGAATCAGAACCAGAACCAGAACCAGAACCAGAACCAGAACCAGAATCAGAATCAGAAGGTATTTATTGCCCAGTAGGTTTACACCTACCTGGAATTTGCTCTGGTTATTGATGCATACAATGAACATAGAAACATAAAAACACAGTAAATACACCACACATAAGAAAAAAAAGAATAAAAAAGAATATATATTTACTCACTATTTACTTCTTATTTACTAACTTTTTCTAATATTTATACAAAGTAATATTTATTTAGACATAAACATATCTATATAAAATATATAAAAGATAAAAGATATCAAAAGTGAAGTAAAAAGTGAAATGCAAAATGCAAAACAGTAACGAAAAGATACAGAAGGAGTCTGAAACCAGGCGGAGTCTAAATGATCCAAAGTGTCTGTTTGTGTTGAAGAATCATCACAGAGCAGATTCATGAAGTAATAACACACAAGTACATCACAAGACATTTCTAGTTTCTCTCACTGTAAAGAAACAGTAGTCAAAACAAACATCATCCAAATATTCATTAATGCATTAACGTTATTAGAATCACTATTGAGACAATTACTGTTTTTCTGATGTCAGGATGTGTTCTCTCTCTCTCTCACTCAAGGAAGCACCAGCCGCGCTGTTCCATGCTGTAGCAGACAAAAGGTTTTCTTACTTCACAGGAAATTAATTTCCATGTTCCTCCCTCGTTCAAATCTGCAACACCACATCCGATTTCCTTCGAGCCAAGTGGGTTGAAACCAGGGACCCAGGAGCTGAAAGAGAAGTGACTCCCGTCGGACCAGTAAATCTGAGGATCTCCGTACAAACCGATCCATGCAGATGCCCAACGGTAATCGGGTATCAAGCTCTTTATCTGGTCGTTGTCAGCGTCGTTCCTCACAGTGGCCAGATCTGTGAAGTGTTCTCTGCAGTGCCTCTGAGCCTCAGACCAAGTCTTTAGTGTATACACTGGCACAAACTCGAATCCTCCTGCAACTGAGTCTGAGAACAAAAGAGGGATTGTTGAGATCACACAATGGATTTCAAAATCATATCTTAAACATGATGTTGTATCGTAAAGATCAATATAAAGCACAACATTACCTCTGTAGCAGACAAATGGAAGCTGTTCATGGCAGAAATAATCATGCCATTTTCCTTCTCTATTCACATCCACACAGAGCTCATTGGCTCCTTTATAGTTTGGTTGGTGATCGTTCCAGTTCCTGTATTCAGCTCCACTCTGGTTGAACCCATCTGACCACTTCCAGTCCACATGACTGAACAGGCCGATCCAAACCTGAGACCTGTGACCAGCAGCAGAAACTGTGTGGTTCAGTTTCTTCATTTCTTCAGTGTTTCCCACAGTGGCCAGGTCGGTGTACTTCTCTCTGCAGTAGCTCTGAGCTTCAGTCCAAGTCTTTGCTTCAGACACAAAGTGGTACTGGTGGAGGAGGCAGGTGGAGAAGGTGAGGCACCCTGAGGAGGAAACCAGTTATTGTTGTTATGTATGAGGACTCAAATTAATCTCTATGTTCATATTTCCTGTTAGACATCATACAAACAGTTAAATTCACTGACCTGAGAGACACAAGACACCAAAGAGGATCCGGTCCATCCTGATGCTGCTCGGTGGACTGTCTGTCCCAGTGTCCTCCACCAACACCTAACTGATCCAGCTCTAGTGCAGCTTTAGGGAAATGTAACTCCAGCTCCTCCTCTGCTACAGACAAGAGTGTTCTGTTGAACTCTTTATGCAAAAAGGCAAAGATGCAAACAACAATTTTTTCTCATGTATTTCTGGATGCATGTCACTGTGCAGATAGATCTGATCGTATCTGAACTCCTCTTCCATGTTACTGGCTGCTTTGCATTGTAAATCCTCTCTGGCAGGAGCTCTGTGTATTCACTCATGTCTCTCAGGGTTATTATCTTTGTTATTATCTTTGTGTTGATGTTGTTTGGAACTCCAGATCTCATGGAGTCGACTCTACTCACCTCTGGCCTTGTTGAGCCGTAAGGCTGCTGTTCTGTGATACTTGTGAAACCTCCATGTTCACAGACGGGACATGGACCAGACCCTCAGTGTCTGTTGAGGACGTCCTGACGTCTCCGCAGCACAGACCTCAGGTCAGCTGACAAACCAGAACTCACAGGTTGTGACTGCGGTCAAAGACAGAAACATGAAAAGAAGATTTAAGTGAATCAGACAAATGAGTCACTGAGACATCAGAGAGACATCCTGCTCAGCCAATCACGTCTCTTTAATCAGTTCAGTGTCTGAGGGTCGGAGCGTGGGAACAGGACACACACGTCCATTCACACAACAGCCTGAAGAAAATGTATAAACATACAGTGGGTACAGAAAGTATTCAGACCCCTTTAAATGTTTCACTGCAGCCAATTTAAAAAGTTAATTTAACTTCTCAATGTACACTCAGCACCGCATCTTGACAGAAAGAAACAGAAATGTAGAAATTTTTGCAGATTTATTAAAAAGGAAAAACTGAAATATAACCTGGTCATAAGTATTCAGACCCTTTGCTCAGTATTGAGTAGAACCTTTTGAGCTAGTACAGCCATGAGTCTTCTTGGGAATGATGCTACAAGTTTTTCACACCTGGATTTGGGGATCCTCTGCCATTCTTCCTTGCAGATCCTCTCCAGGTCCGTCAGGTTGGATGGTGAACGTTGGTGGACAGCCATGTTCAGGTCTCTCCAGAGATGCTCCATTGGGTTTAGGTCAGGGCTCTGGCTGGGCCAGTCAAGAACGGTCACAGAGTTGTTCTGAAGCCACTCCTTTGTTATTTTAGCTGTCTGCTTAGGGTCATTGTCTTGTTGGAAGGTGAACCTTCGGCCCAGTCTGAGGTCCAGAGCACTCTGGAAGAGGTTTTCTTCCAGGATATCTCTGTACTTGGCCGCATTCATCTTTCCTTTAATTGCAACCAGTCGTCCTGTCCCTGCAGCTGAAACCCCCCCCCCCCCCCCATAGCATGATGCTGCCACCACCATGTTTCACTGTTGGGATTGTATTGGGCAGGTGATGAGCAGTGCCTGGTTTTCTCCACACATACCGCTGAGAATTAACGCCAACAAGTTCAATCTTGGTCTCATCAGACCAGAGAATCTTATTTCTCATAGTCTGGGAGTCCTTCATGTGTTTTTTGGCAAACTCTATGAGGGCTTTCATATGTGTTGCACTGAGGAGAGGCTTCCGTCGGGCCACTCTGCCATAAAGCCCCGACTGGTGGAGGGCTGCAGTGATAGTTGACTTTGTGGAACTTTCTCCCATCTCCCTACTGCATCTCTGGAGCTCAGCCACAGTGATCTTTGGGTTCTTCTTTACCTCTCTCACCAAGGCTCTTCTCCCACGATGGCTCAGTTTGGCTGGACGGCCAGGTCTAGGAAGAGTTCTGGTTGTCCCAAACTTCTTCCATTTAAGGATTATGGAGGCCACTGTGCTCTTAGGAACCTTGAGTGATGCAGAAATGTTGAAGACCTCTGATTTAAATGGTTTAATTATCAGCTTCAGTGAAACCAGAGTTTCATGGACACACGTTAGAGGAACAGAGCTCTGGTGGTTTATGGATTCTACATAATATATAAAACTGAGATATCACAAAATCAAACATTAAACTAAAAATCATCTTGTGTAGAGTTAAACTGTAACTAACACAAAAAGACGTCGTCATATTAACAGATTCTATAATCGACTTCCTCACACAGGATCTTCAAAGAACATCCGACAAATTATCACTTTTTAAGTTGATGGTAAAAACATGAATTTTTATCTATGAAGGAAAATTATTGATTCTGACATTGATTCATAGAAATGAGCTGGAAACAAACCATTTAAACACAAACAACAACAACATCCAATTTCTTAATAAGATTATTTGTTTTCAGTTGTAATAATAATCATTTGTTTAAAATACTCAGATTCTTTATTTATAATTTTCTGGATTATTATTTTATTCTGTGATGTTATTCAGAAAAGGAGGAAACGGGGAAACCCTCAATTCAATTCTCACAGTTCAAAGTAAAATCTCAAATCTATTTAATCATTTAAAGGAAAAAGGTTTTAATTTAAAATCAAAGTCACATCACTGTCGTCTTCTTTTTCTGCACGTTTGAATCTAAGATCAACAATGTGCTGCCTCCTGCTGGTGTTTCCTCCACAGTGCAGCCACTGCATGAGAAACAGGTTGTATTGTTTCTGTCGAACTTTTATTTCTGTTCAGCTTCTGATGTTTGTGGTTTATTCTCTGTTGTTTTCATCAGATTCAGTGAATTGACTCAGATCAAAAGTTTTATATATTGTAAAGACTCTTTTTAAAAAGAGTCTTTACAATGTAAAAATTATGTTGGTACCGATATTTTAGTTTTAATGTAATTTCTGTATTTGTATTCAAATTTGATGGTTTTGTTCCTGAATTTTTCACATTTTAAACACAACCTAAATAGTTTTTATCATTTCAACAAAGTGAAAGTTTCTCATTCATTTTCTCCATTGACTTTTGAGAAAAATCCCATAAACCATTGTAAATGATCCCATTCCAGCAACATGGTGCATGTTCCTCCCCGACTGGAATCAGAGGAATTCGTGCTAAATGATACGATCAGAGCTCCTCATCATTTCCATGGTCACAGCAAACATAAGGACCCAAGGATTGTGGGTAGTGTAGTGCTTCTCTTCCACATCATATCTTACAGACTCGTCGCTTGTTTACTTTGGATGATTAAAACAATTATGGCTGATAATTAAAATCCCTGTTGATATTTTTACTTCAGGAACCAGACTGTGGATTAAAGATGGAGGACGACTCACAGATTCAGGTGAAGCCAGAAGAACAACATCTGCTCACTGAGCTCAGACCCACGAGCAGAACTTCACATGTACAGAATCCATCAGAACAGCTTCATGACTCACTGCTCAGTTCATCGAGCATCGAACAGGAAACTCTCAGCCGATCTTTGGGTTTCACCTTTTCACCTTTATTTTCATTTCATTAAGCTTTGATATTTCCACTTTATTTCACAGACATCGCTCCTCTGAGTCTCTAATAAAACCACAACACGTTACCACATGTTATCTGATGAATCTGTGAAAGTGATGTTTCATGGTCGGTTGTAAACATAAGGTCCGGTGGCCGGGTTCGGGTTCGGGTTCGGGTCCTCGTTCGAGGGCCGCTGACTCCGCTCGTTTACACACAAGAGTCCGATCTCCTGTCCACCGCACAGTGCCGCCTGTTGCCATGGTGGCCAGGTCGGTGTACTTCTCTCTGCAGTAGCTCTGAGCTTCAGTCCAAGTCTTTGCATCAGACACAAAGTGGTACTGGTGGAGGAGGCAGGTGGAGAAGGTGAGGCACCCTGAGGAGGAAACCAGTTATTGTTGTTATGTATGGACTAATCTCTATACTCATATTTCCTGTTAGACATCATACAAACAGTTAAATTCACTGACCTGAGAGACACAAGACACCAAAGAGGATCCGGTCCATCCTGATGCTGCTCGGTGGACTGTCTGTCCCAGTGTCCTCCACCAACACCTAACTGATCCAGCTCTAGTGCAGCTTTAGGGAAATGTAACTCCAGCTCCTCCTCTGCTACAGACAAGAGTGTTCTGTTGAACTCTTTATGCAAAAAGGCAAAGATGCAAACAACAATTTTTTCTCATGTTTTTCTGGAGGCATCTGAACTCCTCTTCCATGTTTCTGGCTGCTTTGCATTGTAAATCCTCTCTGGCTGAAGCTCTGTGTATTCATCTCCCTCAGGGTTATTATCTTTGTTATTATCTATGTGTTGATGTTGTTTGGAACTCCAGATCTCATGGAGTTCCTAACCCTATATATTTAAGTTGGCGAAATGTATCACAGACACACACACTCGCCCCTCCGGGTACTTCATGACGGCCTGATACGATTATGTTTTAAAAAATTGTTGTGACTTAGTCAACCACCAACATTTTCGTCTCGTCTCGTCAACGAAAATTAAAATACATTTCGTCATAGTTTTTATTTTCAAAGATCCGTTTTCGTTACGTCTTCGTCTTGTCTTATTCATGGGAAAAGGGGCGTTAACGAATATTTTTCATTATCGTTATCGTCAACGAAATTAACACTGCCCCCGAGACCCCCGGTACTTGTTCACATTGACCGATCTTCACAAAAATTGATACACATTACCAGATAAACAAAAAAGTCTTTGGTTGCAATTGGAAAAACGCAGCAGAAAGCCTGCTATTGTGCATTTAGTCGCCATTTTGGCCATATTTCACATTTTTACTTTGATGTACTTGTACCAGGGCTTACGTCAGATCAACTTCAAATTGAGATGAGTGTCATCACAACAAGATGGAGATACAAAATTATTCAAAGATCGATTTTTCATCACACGGTGTGACCGTGGCGTGGCGTCAAAGTTTGATTTGACCATCAAAACATGAGGTTCTGTATCGCGGGCATACATGGACCATGAATCCTTTGATGCTGAACCGTAAACAACAACTCCACTCCTGCAGTGACAGTGTCAGTGGTCATAGATCAAAGGAATCTTTATGTCTTGTATTAAATATGTTTCTGACAGCCACAATTACTGATTGCCCAAAGTCACACCGTATGTTGGTGTCACACGTAAGGTATAATAATCACATCTGCTCCTCCCTGAAGAGACGCAGGCTGAAAACCAGACGATCACTTTCACCTTTCAAACCAAACTAAACCAAACCAGACCAGACGTCCTGAGTGAGTCCAGCTACAGGAGAGAAGAGTCAAACTACAACCTGCAGACGCTCCACACACTGACCGTGAGTTTAACAAACACCTCGAGTCAGAGAGGAAGTGAACCTCAGTGAAGTTCATGGAGCTGTGACTGACTGACTGTCTGTTTTCAGCTTCACCTGGAGACTCAATGGCTTCCAGATCAGAAGAGGATCTCTGCTGTCCCGTCTGCCATTATGTCTTCACAGATCCTGTTGTCCTGTCATGTAGCCACAGCTTCTGTAAAGACTGTGTGGAGAGCTGGTGGAAAGACAAAGAAGTAAAAAAGTGTCCACTTTGTAAGAGAAGATCTTCAAAGGAACAACCACCTTGTAACCTGGCATTAAAGAACCTGTGTGAGACCTTCTTACATGAGAGAGATCAGAGCTCTTCACATGCTCTCTGCAGTCTGCACTCAGAGAAACTCAGACTCTTCTGTCTGGACCATCAGCAGCCAGTGTGTCTCGTCTGCATAGATTCCGAAAAACACACCGGCCACAGATTCAGACCCATCGATGAAGCTGAACAAAAACACAAGAAATGGCTTCAGGAAACTCTGGAGCCCTTGAAGAAGAAGTTACAGAGTTTTGAACGTGTTAAAGTAGATTTTGAACAAACAGCAAAACACATCAAGGTCCAGGCCGGACTCACAGAGACGCAGATCAAGGAGCAGTTTAAAAAGCTTCATCAATTTCTGGAGGAGGAAGAGGAGGCCAGGATGGCTGCACTGAGGGAGGAGGAGGAGCAGAAGAGTCGGATGATGAAGGAGAAGATTGAGTCTCTGAGCAGAGACATAACGGCTCTTTCAGACACAATCACAACCACAGAGGACGAGCTGAGAGCTGAAGACGCCTCGTTCCTGCTCAACTACAAGGCTGCAGTGGAACGAGTCCAGCAGCGCCCCCTGCTGGATGATCCACAGCTGGCCTCAGGAGCTCTGGTAGACGAGGCCAAACATCTGGGCAACCTGAGCTTCAACATCTGGAACAAGATGAAGGACATGGTCTCCTACATTCCTGTGGTTCTGGACCCAAACTCTGCTGGTCCACTACTCGTCCTGTCTGAAGATCTGACCAGTTTGAGACGAGGAAAGAAACAGAAGCTTCCTGACAATCCAGAGAGATTTGATACTAACGCCTCAGTCCTGGGATCTGAGGGTTTTAACTCAGGGACTCACAGCTGGGACGTCCTGGTTGGAGACAGTACACACTGGGAACTGGGAGTGTCAGCAGAGTCTGTCCAGAGGAAGGGAGACGATCTGTTTGAATCATGGGTAATATGGTTCTATGAGGGTAAATACTCAGCACACTCACCATCAGCATCATCTTATCTCTATGAGCAGAAGTTCCAGAGGATCAGAGTGAAACTGGACTGGAACAGAGGAGAACTGTCATTCTCTGATCCTGATACTAACAAACACATTCACACCTTCACACACACTTTCACTCAGAAGATGTTTCCATACTTTAGCACTATAGGTCACATGCAGCTGTTACCTGTGAAAGTC
This sequence comes from Limanda limanda, assembly GCF_963576545.1. NCBI lineage: Eukaryota > Metazoa > Chordata > Actinopteri > Pleuronectiformes > Pleuronectidae > Limanda > Limanda limanda. The sequence goes on from NC_083651.1 coordinate 2,000,600, forward strand.
TCTGTGACGCTGGATCAGAGCCGTTAGAGATAAAGATTTTATTCATCATGTTTATTTCTTCAAGAGAAATCTGCTGAATTTAAATGTTAAACTTGTTATTCTAACGCTTTGTTTATTTCTCCTCTTACTTTTCACTAATTTTAATTTCTCCTGTCGACTTTTCCACATGTGTAAAAAGATTTCATTATTTTGTGATCTTTATCTTTGGTTTGTCTTTTACTTTCAATGAAAATGTTTTCTATAATTTAGATTTTGTGTGGATCCATGAAGTCGAGCAAACTGATGAAGATCCACATAAAAACACATTCATCAATAAGAGCTGATCATTGTTCACATTCAACAAACTTTATTCAAACTCACACATGAGACATGATTCATGTTTAATCACATAAAGTCTGTTCACATATGAAATAATCCAACATATATGAACATTTGTCAGTTTGATGTGATGAAGCCAAAATGATTCTGTCTGTAAAAGTATTTTTTCAACAGCAGCCTAGTGATGTGATTTGAAATTGTGATCAAAATAATAAAAACTGTGAAACAGAGTTCTGACCTTTTTTAAGTTGTAATGTAAATATAACATAATCTGTCATTACGTAGGATTTAACACTCAGATAGTGTCAGGTTTTTAAATTGAGTTTATTCATGAATTATAACTTATTTAAATGCTGGGACCTAATAGTTGTGAACAATAGTTGGGCCTACATGTGAAGACAAAGCCTGAGAGCACATGTCTTCTTTGTTCTGGAGACAAAGATGAGCTTCCAGAACTCAGTCTCCTAGGGTGCTTCACTTCACACCTCGGGTTGAACCTGCCCCTGGAAAGAAAGAGAAGGACAAAGCACAATGCATTTCAGTTGATCATATTTATCACCCTTAATTTCTGCTGTGATTTTAACACATCAAGCAAGTAAATATGTGCTCTCTCAGTCCTTCTCGAATGTGGGATTTCAGTTTCGGTGATGGGCCCTGTTGGGACTGAGGTCCCAGTGATCTGACTTATAACAAAGAGTCGTAAAACTTGGGGAATCACTTCAGGAGACCCCTTACATTTAAAAATCCAGCATGGGGCCCTTATCTCCATGTGGCAGCAGGTCACTTCCTGGGTCCCCCACTGTAAGCCCGCCCCTGGGGGCCAAATCCTGACAACTCAATTGGCCGGGGGCCACACTGACCCCTGACCCCTCCTCCCAGGGGGGAGTCACCTGGAACATGACTGCAACATTAAAAAGGCTGTGCTCCCAGAAACCTTTCTCTTTTTACTCAGATGCCCAAGCTACCACAAGACCCCTAGGGGTCTTAATAGTTAACTCGGTATTTTTAAGAGACTCTCTTTGTCCTCTCTCTTTTCCACCCTACTCAAGTTGCTAGGCCTCCCGAGGCTTTACCAGACGACTCAGTAAACTAATGGAGGCGATAAGACATTTTATTTGAATTTCATTTTATTCTTTCATCTTAGTCGACGTTTTATTTTGGAAAGGACTTTTCCTGTTTTAACTTGAAGGACCGAAACAGGAAATTACTCGCGGAACGATCTCAGACTGTTTCATTTTCCACACGGACTTTACTTTTATTCTTTCTCCACACGATCTACAACGGCTACAAGCAGCCGCACGTCCCTGTGAGGCAGCACGATCTCCGCTGCTACCGAAGAAGACGAAGCCTCATCCCGTCACGGAGCACGACGGAACCGCTCCGGCCCAGCTGCGGTGCTCATGGGAGCCCGCCTGAGAGACTTCAAGCGATTCACTGAACCTCCGGGAGATTCGCGCCAAGGCGCATGCACCCCACGAAACCATGGTTACAGTAAGAGAGGCTTATGTTGTCTGGGCAGATGTTAGTTTTAATACGTAGCGTATTGTTTTGATACTTGAATGTATTTTGTTCGTGGAACCTCCGTGTTTCTCCATTGTTTTAGCCGGCCACTACTCCGAGCCGCTACTTCCGGTTTCCGGTTTGACGTCAATGTTTTGTGTTACAGTAAATAGGGCCGCGAGAAGCGCCTCCGCCCGCACTGTTAACGTCTGTGTGAGTCTGCAGTGATTTCACCGATCAGAACCTCGGCCCACAACGTTCGCTTGAGGGCTGAGGGGTGAATCACTGTTAACTCATCTCAGGCGTATTTTTAAGAGCTTCTTTGAACTCTCCTTACATGTTTTCTCTCTCTCTCTCTCTCTCTCTCTCCTTCTAAACCGACCTATACACACTTCCGATCTGTATTTATAATACAGTTCATGTCACATAGTTAAATCTATGCTTAGAGAGGCTGAACACATCTGGAAACCATTCGGCCCCCAAAGCCAAGCAGAGATAAGAATTCTCTTTGTCTAAAATTTCCTTTGTGTAATTCATGTGACGACCACCAGTGTGAGCTCCGGCCACATGGTGTCATTAACATAGACTCCATCTTGAATAACGCAAGTTAACCCACCATTTTGAGTCTATTATTGCCACGCCTCCTCTCTCTCTCTCCTCCCATCCTGGCTCTAAATTCATAACGGCTCCGCCATCTTGTTTTGTAGTCAATCCGCCATTTTGAGAGTTTTTAGGCCTTGATTCCACGAATCATGATCGGCCGCCATCTTAGATGTGACTGCGTCATCGCCACGCCCCCCTTTCTTTTCTCTCTCTCTCTCGCTCTCTCACACACACACACACACACCCACACACACACACACACACAGACACTTTGATAGACACAGACAGATACACACACACAGAGACACATAGATGGACCAGAGGTTACATGCGTGTTCTAAATTGTGATAAGCTGCTGTTGTTATCTTTGAAATATGGGAGTTTGTTAAAATGATAAATCATTAAATAACACTAACTTTATTTCACATACACACACATAGACACACATACACAGAGAGACACTTTGACACACACACACACACACAGAGACAGACATACATAGGTAGACCGCAGGTTTTACATGTATTTTCTGAATTGTGATAAGTGCTGCTGCTGTGTTTATCTTTGAAATATCGTAGCTTGTTAAAATGATAAATCATTGAATAACATTATAACTTTATTTCCCCTTTTTAATAAATTCTTTTGTAATTAAAGTATCTGTAGTCTGTGATTATTTGTGCATATGTATGTGATTGCAGCTGGATTATGATTGCCTGTGCTCGAACTTAGAAGCCTTCACTGTTTATTAAGTAATCGTTAATATTAAAATATTGACATTATTAATTTGACATTTATCATTATGAGACTGATAATTATAGCTTGATATGTTGGTCCCTGGAAACCAGGGTGGTGCCCCCCTTTCTCAATTATTAATATAGATAGTATTATTCTTAAATTGATAATTTTATTGTTTTTGACTAATTATTTTCATTATTCTTGGTTGATAACCTTATCATTGTTAATTGATAGCTTGTACTTTCTAATTGATAATTCCTATTTTCTCATTAGTGGTTTTATTGTTATTTGATTACTGATCATCTTCAATTAATAATTTAATTCTTTTTGATAGATAATTTTTATTATTTTAATAATCATATTTCATGATTATTAATAATTAGCCAACGTCAAGTCTACTCCTATTGCACAACAGCCCCAAAGAGTTGCACTAGAACTGCACTAAACTCCAGTAATTTAATGTGACTAAGTATTTCCTGCTGTGACTGTAATAAAGGGATGTAATGAAATTACCTCATTATGTCTACAAATAAATATTCAATAGGCTCTACAACCCTAACATTTAGCTTGTTGCTTTCTTTTATAAGAAGAGGCAAGAGGGCTAAACTTTCCCAAACGTTTAGCCACAGGGTTAGAAACACACACAGTTTTGGCAAGTTCTTTAATAACAGCCTGACCAATATGGAGGTTATGGCTTTTGAACATTTCTGCAACTATACGCTTTGTGACAGGCACACTAGCTGAACTGAACAACAACAAAAGGCAATATCTTTTCTAATTTTAATAGAATTACGGATATTTTTTTTTATTCAGTTTGTAGTTATTATCCAGTTTGTTGTTTTTATTTACTCACATGTGATTCACCACTAAAGTACTGAGCATAACAGGGGTGTAAACAGAGGGGGCCCTCTCATAGACTTCTATAGAAATAACCAGTAAAGTCGCCCCCTGCTGGTCATTACACAGAATACAGGTTTCAGGCACATTGGCTTCACTTTGGAAACCCAGCGTTTACGTTCATTTTAATAAGCAATCTGTGGAACAGACAGAACGTTCACTAATACACAGACTATGGCTCAGAAGGACAAGATCTTTATTTACATTCTATAATAAAGACCTAGACCAATTATATCTTATGCTTATTTAATGGAGATATAAATCAGTGTCTCCTTGTGGCCAACTCCGTAACCCTCAGAAACAACAAGCACATATACAGATGACATAATGTGATATGTGTCTGCTCCACAAACAGATAAACAAACAAAGTTCAGGACGGGCGTCGTCTCCAGATGTTTCTCATACAGGACGTTTTCATGTGTCTTCATGGGAATATGGACATTCTGAGGTCAGAGACATTTCCAGGGTTGGTGTCGGAGACGATGGAAGAAGAACCTCCCTTCGGATGATTCACAGCCAAACACATGAGGTTTCAATTTCAAGAGAGAAAAAACAAGAGACACAGTTCATTGCCCCGGGACATACTGTTTAAACGTGTGTGTGTGTCTGTGTGTGTCTGTGTGTGTGTGTGTGTCACTGACAGATAAAGCACAGAGCCGACCTCCCTGGCAGATCACAGCTCCTGGACTTGCCGTTGTGTCCAGTGTCACCTGGAGGAATCACCCCAGACATGCAGCTCTGTTTCTGGGCTGGAGCTCGGTGTCTCCTGCCCGTCCTGGTCCTCCTGCCCGTCCTTCATGTCCAAGCAGCGGAGACACATCCACCCAGAGAGAGACGCTACTACATCGCTGCTGTGGAGATAGACTGGAAGTACTCTGACAATGACACACACAGGTACAGTGCTGCCTTTAGGATTCAAATGAGAAGAACTAGATATGAAACAGGTTTTATGTTTTTTTTTTATTGTGAGATTCCAAGTTAACATTTGTGCATTTTGTTATTTGTTTGTCATTAGTATTTATTTATTCTAAATTGTGTCTGTCTAATCTTCTGCTCTTGAAGTTCTTTGTAGCTTGTGATAGTTCAGTTTGTCCTTATTTCATTTCTTTGTCATCCTTTTAATCAATTTGAATCATATCAATTGTTGTATTTATATATTTAGACACAGACTAAGTCAAACAATTTGAATTATAATATAAGTAAAATGTTCTCCACATGTTGTTAAATGCTGCTTCATATGAGTCTTTACTTTTTCTTGTGTGTTGATTAAAGTCTTGTATTTTTCCAGCTATAAGAAAGTGGTGTTTCGAGAGTATGAGAAAGATTTCCAGAAGGCGAAGGCTCATCCCTCGTGGTTAGGTAAACGCTGAATTCACTCTGCTTCTAATTAACATTTTGACTCTCTTCCAATTCACTTAATCACACAGATAAAAACACTTATTTCATCACTATTATCCAGAAAGGAATTGGTGTGTATGTATATTTGCAGTTTTCTGACATGAATACATTTAATCTACAAAACATTTGAAACAAGAAATGTTCCTGACACGATTATTTTTATATTTGCTGTTAATTTTAGCTTGATTTCCCCTTAATGTGTCACCTCTCTGCAGTTAATGAATTATAAAAGCAGCTGTTTGATGAATAGTGTTTTGCTTTCTTCTAATGAATCATAAATATGTCTAATAACACTAATAAATCAGCAGAAAACTATGTAACTGTCCCAAATAACAATAATACACTTAGCTTCTATTAAAACACAGTTTAGATTCTTTACTAGTCAAAAACGAAAATCGGTGAATAGGAAACAGTTAAAAAAAGCTATTACAGAATTTAACAGTAAAGATAAAAGCATAGACAAAATATTAATAAATTAGCTCCACAGTGCCTGGAAACAACGAGGAAGGAAGGTGTCAGATAACAACTAAAGCTTTAGATAAATAATAAAAACGTTAATCATAATTCTCTGACGTTCATTAAATGGAAAGATGGTGAAATAGTGTCTGGTTGTTAATTACAGTCAGTGAATCAACAGCAATGACACAGGAAGAAGGTGATGAGTCAACTGACGGCTCTGTTGTGTCATAATGTACATAAACACACACACACACACAGTGGATTGTGTTGAGTGTGAGTGTGTGACGTGTGTGTTCTCTCTGCAGGTCTGCTCGGACCCACCCTGAGGGCGGCGGAGGGCGAGACCCTCGTGGTCACTTTCAGGAACATGGCGACCACGTCACACAGCATCCACCCGCACGGGGTCGCTTACGGGAAGCAGTCGGAGGGTGGGTGTCCGTCACATGACTGTGGTCCCCCGGAGACACAGCTGCACCTCAGTGTGTGTCTGTGAGAGTCGTGGCGGGAGCTCGTTGTGTTACTCATTCCAATACTTACACAGGATTGACCAACACAACAAACAACGTTGTTTGTCTTTTTCTGAAATATTAACCAGGACAGGCCGATTCTCTGAGAGCTGAAGTCCAACAGGGCAGTGTGCTGGGCCGGCGGAAATCCCCTTCTGACTATATGTGTGGAGAGAAATCTGAAAAAGACATGAGTGGAACTGGAGTTTCAGGAAATTGAGACTAAACGTTCCTTCATTTGCTGAAAGTCAAAGAGCAGGATTCAAAATTAAAGAAGCTTGAGGGAAACTTGGCTTTAATTCTTCATTATTTGGGGGATTTAAGCAGAATGTCACAAATGTAATGAAGAAAGTCTGAGAACAGCCTCAGACCCCTGCACAGTAACCCGGCTGTGGGGTTAAGGTTCACCCGGGTTCCCCCCTGTACAATGATTAGTTTGATTCTGTGTTTGTTTGACTGATTATAAAAACAGATTACATAAAAACAAATGAACCTATTTCCACAAAACTCGGTGGAAGGTTGTGAGTTGGGTCAGGAGAGAACACGATACATTAAGGTGCAGATTCAGAACCATTTTTTCAATTTTCCCAATGAATAACTCCTGTCGGTCCTTGTGGAGGTTTGAACTCTACTGAGCGACCTTCTGGACGTTTTTTTCTCTGGTTCAAACTTGCAGTTGCTTCTCCTTCTGTTTGCAGGAGCCCACTACTTTGACAACACGTCACAGAAGGAGAAGGAGGACGACGTGGTGCAGCCGAACGGGGAACACGTTTACCACTGGGAGGTGACGTCCGACGTTTCACCGCAGCCACACGACCCCGCCTGCCTCACCTACACCTACGTCTCCCACCAGAACGTGGTGGAGGACTTCAACGCCGGCCTCATTGGCGCGCTGCTCGTCTGCAAACCTAGTGAGCAGAGAAACGCCAAAACAACAGGTCAGCTGCTCTGAGGTCACGGGGTCAACACCTCTGCTCCCTCTCTCTTCCAGACAGCCTGAACGAGTCGGGGCAGCAGATCAACTTCCACCAGGAGTACGTTCTTCTCTTTGGGGTTTTCGATGAGAAGGAGAGCAGGTACAAGACAATCGGCCACGCCCCCGACAACCACGTCAAATACACCATCAACGGCTACACCAAGGGGTCACTGCCAGGTCAGTCTCTCAGAGAGTCACGGCTTCACTTCTTTATCTGAAGCAGCAAATTACCTCTAACAAAGTGATGGTAAAGTTATGCTCACTGTTGCGTTGTGTCATGATCATGCAACACAAACAACAACAACACCAATATACCTAAAGAAGCAGAATCTCACTGAGCATGCTCACAATTCTTTATCTGACATTTCTTCCACTGCTGCTTGTCTGTACAGATGTGCAGCACATGTGTGTACATGAATTCCAGACAGTGAAAAAACAACTGTCTCTGCATGAACACGATGATTCCAAGATAAAACCCACACAGTGACCACCAGCTTCCTGTTTTCTCTCCAGATGTGAGTGTGTGCGCTCATGCCTCCGTGAGTCTGCATCTCTTGGGCATGAGCTCGGAGCCGGAGGTTTTCTCGGTGCACATGAACGGCCAGGTGCTGCAGCAGGCCGGCCACCGAGTGTCCTCCGTGGGGCTGATCAGCGGCTCCAGCGCCACGGCCAGCGTGGTGGCCATCCACACAGGCCGCTGGCTGCTGTCCTCACACATCAGCAGGCACATCCAAGGTGGTTTATCTGCACTGGGATGAATGGATCCTCTGTCCAGCACACATGTTACCAGCGGCGCTAAGTGTTTACTTCCTGCTCTTGCAGCTGGCATGCACGGTTTTGTGGACGTGAAGACGTGCGATGGCTTCGAGGCTCCAAGCCGACGGTTGACTTACGCACAGAAAAAAGAAAGCACGGAGTGGAAATACTTCATCGCTGCGGAGGAAGTTGTCTGGGACTATGCACCTAACCTGCAGCAACATGTTGATGAGTAAGGTTTTAAAACACTGATCAAACTCCCTCTGTTATATATGACAGAGCTGCTGATTAGTGGATCAAATCTGCACTGCAACATTTCTCTGTTTTTCACTCTTCTGCAGTCAAACAGCTGAAGTTCTGTTTCCAAGATGAAATGAAACCTCTTATCTCTTTGTGCAGGAACTTCAGGCTGCAGTACTTGACACAGTCACAGACACGCATCGGTCAGAAGTACAAGAAGGCCGTGTACACGCAGTACAAGGACGAGTCATTCACCGAGAGGACGGAGAACAAGCAAAGGAAAAATGAGCTGGGGATCCTGGGCCCGGTGATCAGAGCCCAAATCAGAGACGTTATCAAGGTGAGGTCATGATGGTTTAATGTTAAAGCTGTTTTCTAGTTTAAAGAATATAATTCACTCAACAAAATGCTTCACAAAACACAAGAGCTCAGGAAAAACTCAAGAAGATTTGTCTGTAAATGTTCATTCTGATCTAAATCCAGCTTCTTAGGGATCAGTGTTTGTGAGGAATCCACCTGTAGAGCAAGTCAGACAGTTATTCAGACAAGGACACATTATATCAAATGATTTAATAACAGAAGAAGATAAATATAAACTGTTCATTCTCTACTGAATCCACATGATCAGCGTCAGTCCCCTAAATGTGTTTCTTCAACATCCATGAATAAAACAAGTGTCTATGAAACCTTCTGCAGCTTCTCCCCTGTTGTGGTTTTAAACACTATCTCAGATTGTTGACAGACTTTGTCCCGTCCTTCTACAGATTGTTTTTAAGAACATGGCGTCCAGGCCTTACAGCATCTATCCACACGGCCTGACGATCCTCAAGTCAGAGGAGGGAGCCAACTACCCAGAAGGAGGTAGACTCTCTTCTCACCATCAAACTAAATGATTGAACACTAATTAGTGACGATGACCTGTGTCTAATGAAGTGCTTTGTGATGCGGTTGCCAGGCAACCATTCTCACGGGGTTCAGCCTGGTGAAACGCACACGTACGTCTGGCGAGTGGTGGAGGAGGACGAGCCTTTGGACGGAGACTCCCGATGTCTGACTCGGATGTACCACAGCGCAGTGGACACACCACGTGACATCGCATCAGGACTGATCGGACCGATCCTGATCTGCAAGAGTCAGTCGCTCAATCGCAGGAACGTGCAGGTAAAACGCCGAAGTGACGCTGGAACGGTTCTCACGACGGATCCATGAAAACAGCTGCTGCTATTCTGATTGACATGTTACCTTCTATCTGCCTGATGACAGCCAAACAACATGTCCACAGTGTCGAAGGCCCAACTCACCGAAAGGTCAAATGTTCTCTAAACGGACCAATGAGGGTTTTGGTTTGTTTCTCCAGATGAAAGCCGACAAGGAGCAACACGCCATCCTGGCTGTGTTCGATGAAAACAAGAGCTGGTACCTGGATCACAACATCGCTCAGAACTGTGACCGAACCAGAGTCAACAAGGCCGACCCCGACTTCTACAAATCCAATGTCATGCACAGTAAGTGTTCCTGTGATCAGACGAGAGATTTAACCAAAGCTCCTTCAGCTCATTCATGCAGATGCATTGACCGATGTCGACGTCCGTTTCCCTGCAGCGGTTAACGGTTACACGTTTGAGAGCGGTCCGCTCTTGGGCTTCTGCAACGGCGAGATCGCAACGTGGCACGTGTCGAGCGTCGGGGCGCAGGACTACATCCAGACGGCTACGTTCTACGGTCACATGTTCAAGTTGAACGAGCAGACGGAGGACTTCCTCAGCCTCTACCCCATGACTGGAGAAACCATCAGCATGAGCATGGACAACCTCGGTCAGTCACTGCTGGAAAAAGGCCTTTTTATATCAAACTGTGATTCCGTTTGTTTTTGGGAAACAAATCTGGACCTAGTGAATTTAAATGTGGTTTCATAAGGAGACTGTATGTCCTCAATCTAGCTTTTTATCTTTGTGTGTCTCTCCTCAGGGGTCTGGCTCATGGCTTCTCTGAACTCTCATGAGACGACCAAAGGGATGCGGGTGAAGTTCCAGGATGTGGAATGCTATCGCGAGTACCAGTTCGATTACTCTGAGGAAAAGGATGACTCCAATGAATTCAACAAGTGGAAGCTTCCGAGCATGGCCGACATCAAGAAGGAAGAGGAGAAGCCGAAGATTAAGAATGTGGTGGAGGACATTTACACAGACATGTTTGCAGAAGAGTTGGGTCTCAGGTCCGTGAAGAACCAGACGACCGACTCAGACATGGAGAAGCTGGACCTCACTCAGCTCGACCTCGACGGCATCGATGTGCCCGACGGACCAAAACCAAACTCAATGAACAAGACATTGTTCTCAAATCGTGAAGCGGCCGATGGAGTGAACCTCACAGTGGTTGATTCTCTGAGTGAGAATACGACAAGTATACAGAACACGAGTGCAGCGTCAATACTCAACAGTTCTTCCACAGTGAAAACAGAGAACACGACCGTCTCATATAACAAATCGCCGAAGAACGAGAGTATAACTTCAAGTAGAAACGTTTCTCTAGATGCTTCTTATCCTGATAATGATGCTGTGTCTGACACGAAGAACAAAACTTTCCACAACACTACGGAATTATCAGCTGCTGGGAATGTTTCTGCAGAGATTACAAACCTGGGAGCAACCAAACCAGAAACTGCTAATCTTACGGTAACAGAACAAGAAACTACAAACATTACAGCAGCAGAACAAGAAACTACAAACATTGCAGCAACAGAACAAGAAACTACAAACGACACAGCAGCAGAACAAGAAACTACAATCATTACAGCAGCAGATCAAGAAACTACAAATCTTACAATAACAGTGCAAAAATCAGCAAATCTGACACCACCTGGAAATGGAAGTTCCCTCCTGGAGACGGACAGAAATGAGGAAACCCTGACTGGTGATAACCGGACGATCTTGGCCGAGGACTCTGAGGAGAGACTCACCAGAGGAGACGTGTTCTCTTACTCTGATGCTCAGTCCAACACCAGCAGCTCCCTCAGTCTGCCAGAGACACAGAAGATGGAAGATGAGAATAACACAGCAACTGACATGTCAGCAGATGCAGCGTTGTCCTCTCTGGACGTTGGAGAGTTTAACAGCACAGACGGATACAACCTGACGATCCTCGTGTCAGAGGTGGAGAACGACAGAAGCAGTGGTATCGACTCTCTGAGCACTGGAGCGGAGCTGGAGAACAAACCTCATCTGAACATATCCAGATCAAACTCTTCAGGGTTGAGGAACAAGACATCGTCTGCAGAGAGAAACGAGACGGTGGAAACGAGAAGTTCTGAGGAGCTCAGTGTCTCCGCGAGCAGCGAAGAAGTTCTGATCTACCTCGGAGAAAACAACATGGAGGTGATTAAATCCACCTCTGTTAAAACACAGAGCCCCAACTGGACTTACGAGGGAACTCACCAAACGGAGACCATGGAGATTCCCGACCACATGGTTAAATATTTCCCGAGACCGACCCCTCGAACAACACCAGCTCCGAAGAGGAAGAAGAAGACGGTGCACCTCCGCCAGAGGCCTCAGAAGGGTGAGGGCATGAAAACCAAGAGGAGGAAGGTGTACAAGCCTGTGGACGTGAGCAGTTTGCCGTTCTCTCCTCGTGGATTCAACCCAGACATGACGCCACGCGGGGCCCGACCCAACACGCCGGTCGCCTTCTCTGATGAGGAGGAGCTCATCAACATGCCCGTGGTGATCGGCGTGCCACGGCAAGACTTCAGTGACTACGAGCTGTATGTTCCTGGAGATGAACCAGATCATCTCGGGATCGATGAGCCGGACGTAAAAGCCAATGAGTATGAATACGTGGTCTACAAAGACCCCTACAGCAGCCACGAGGACGTCAAGAACCAGTACCTGGACGAGACCTCCAAGTACATCTTGAAGAACTCAGGCCCCAACGTCAGGACGTACTTCATCTCTGCAGAGGAGGTGACGTGGGACTACAGCGGCTACGGCCAGAGGTAAGATCCCAGAACCACGTTAGAAAATTGTGAATCAATAAAAAACATCAGAAAGTGAAATGATGTCATGCTGTCGTCACAGGAGACAAGACAAAGTGCAACTTAACTCCCGGAAAACGACCTTCTCCAAAGTGGTTTTCAGAAGCTACACGGACAGTAGCTTCAGCACCCCCGACGTCCGTGGAGAGATAGACGAGCATCTGGGAATCCTGGGACCGGTGATCAAGGCCGAGGTCGGACAGAGCATCATGGTAAGACTGGATCCATCAGCTGGGAATCTGTTGTTATCTATCTCATCAAGTGATTTATCTGTACAGCACGTTTCCTAACAACGACACAAAGTGTTTCACACGAGGATGAAACTAAAATACATTTGAACGATAGAAAATAAACTGAATTAAATTCACCTGGAGATGAACGACTATTGGCTGATCTAAGATGTGCAGGCTCAAAGTCAAGTACCGTGAGGAGATCCTAGATAGACCAAGGAGCTGGATTGTGTTTTACATTACAGCACAAAGTCACTCTGGGTCATGTTCGGCTCATATGATACAAACTGTGAAGATTAACACAAAAGATAGAGACACAAACCGTAACCGTGATGTTCTCGCTCTCAGGTGGTGTTCAAGAACAACGCCAACCGGCCGTACTCCATCCATCCCAACGGGGTCACCTACACCAAGCAGACCGAGGGCCTGTCCTACGAGGACGGATCCAAGTACTGGTTCAAGTACGACAACGAGGTTAAACCCAATTCCACCTTCACGTATCTGTGGAAGCTCCCGATCGATGTCGGGCCAAAGCCAAGCGACTCTGACTGTCGGACCTGGGCCTATTACTCAGGGGTCAACCCTGTGAGTACTTTCTAGATGATCAATAACTTATTATATGTTAAAAAGGCTAACACAAACTTAAACCTCTAAATTTAAATAAACAACATTGTCTATTCTGAAGTCTATGTTTGGGTTGTGCAAAGTGAACGTGTGGTTTGAAACTACAGTGCTCTGTCTCTCAGGAGCGGGACATCAACACGGGCCTGATCGGGCCTCTGCTGGTGTGTCGGGAGGGAACCATGAGCGGGAACCCGCCGAACATCAGGGAGTTCACGCTGCTGTTCATGACCTTCGACGAGTCTCAGAGCTGGCTCTACGAGAAGAACCACGAGATGATGCAGAGGAAAAGTCGCCGGAAATACCTTGACCCGTACTTCAAGGACAAACTCAAGTTCCAATGTAAAGAATGTTGTACTTTCAACTGGTCTGGTTAAAATGATCCTGCACCAGGAAGAGATTCAGTATCTTCTTGTTGTGTCCTCAGCCATCAACGGGATCATTTACAACCTGAAGGGTCTGAGGATGAGCACCCACCAGCTGGTGCACTGGCACCTCATCAACATGGGTTCTCCCAAAGACTTCCAAAGTGTCCACTTCCACGGCCAGACCTTCCTGTACCGGGGGACCAGCAGCTCCAGACAGGCTGTCTACCCTCTGCTGCCCGGTGAGCACCGACGTGTCCGTCCAGGAGAATTCACAAGAACCTGGTTCATTGTGTATTTGATGGTGTTTGATATGAGCTCTGCAGCAGAGACGTGTGTTTCAACTCATTTACCGAACTGTCTCCAGGGAGCTTTGCCACTCTGGAGATGTTTCCTGCCAAACCGGGTCTGTGGCAGCTGGAGACAGAAGTCGGTTCTATCCAGCAGCAGGGAATGCAGACTCTCTTCCTGATTCTAGATAACGGTACAAACAATGAAATAAATGTTGCACAATCTAAAGATGTTTTTTTGTGTTTTAATATTGTGATATTTTCTTGTGCTTGTCCTGTAAGACTGTAACCGTCCACTGGGTCTGGGGTCCGGCAGCGTGAAAGATGCTCAGATCACAGCAATCAACACCAGAGGTAAACAATCCTGCTGCCGTCAGACAAGCTGTGAGAGCAAAGTGACACCAGTGTAACCACAGTGTTTCCATCTGTGCAGGATACTGGGAGCCTCATCTCGCCAGACTGAACAACAATGGTCGAATCAACGCGTGGAGCACAGAGCAGAACAACAGCTGGATTCAGGTGTGTGTTAAATGTGTAATCACTGTATTTGCACAGCTGCACTTGCTCCCTACGTGATGACAACGTGAGTGTCTCTGTGCAGGTGGACTTCCAGAGGCCGGTCGTGATCAGTCAGGTGGCCACGCAGGGAGCCAAGCAGATGTTCAACTCCCACTTTGTGGTCAAGTACTTCATCTCCTACAGCACGGACCGCAGGAAGTGGATCTTCTATAAGGGCGACAGCAGAGGCCTCAGGAAGGTGGGCGGGGTTTGATGGCCTCTTTGATAAGTGCAAATGTTGAGAAATGAATCATCATCAACACCTAGAAACCTCCTCCTCTCTCGTCAGGTCTTCATAGGGAACCAGGAAGCGTACGAGACAAAGACAAACACCTTCTCTCCACCTCTGATTGGACGGTTCATCAGACTCCACCCCATCCAGTGGCACACCAAGGCCACGGTTCGCATGGAGCTCTACGGCTGCGAGCTCGACGGTAAACTCTGTTCCTGCTCGTGTGAGAAAGAAAAGGTTCAAATACATGAAGATCTGTGTCACACATTATTGGTTCTATCTAATCTGTATCTGTGATGTGCGGCCTCAGGATGCTCGGTGCCTCTGGGGATCGAGAGCGGACTCATCAGGGATCATCGGATCACGGCCAGCTCCACGGCCTCCAGCTGGTACTCCGGACCCTGGAGGCCGGCCCTGGCTCGCCTAAACAAGCAGGGCACCATCAACGCCTGGCAGGCCAAGGTACTGACGCTAACATATAAGAATATATCTTTACTTATCTCTGTTTGATGGAAATTAAGCTAAAATATCTGAGTTGCTGTCGTCTGACATCGTCTTAATAACTTAACTAATTAAAGGCAAACTACTGCAGCCAGCCACCAGAGGGCGATCCAGGCGATTTGGCTTCACTTTTGGGAACTTTCATGTCCTCCATCTTTATCATAGACTTTACGTTAAAATGTTCGTACACTCCAAAAACCTGTCTTCTGTGTAGTGACCAGCAGGGGGCGACTCCACTGCTAGTTTCTATGGAAGTCTTCTTCAAACAGCTGATGTTCATTTGGTGAATTATGATAATTTAGAGTCAAACAGATTATAAAGCACCAGACCTGTTGGGGGGTTGGGTACCACAGTGTGATTGACAGGTAGCACCATCCAATGGGTGCCAGTGGGCGTGTCCCCGAGCTCTCAGTCAGGCTCCACCCCCAGTCCTAGAAAGTGAACTAACTCCCTGTCTGTGCTTCTCCTCTTCCTCAGTACAACGACAGGAACCAGTGGCTGCAGGTGGAGCTGCCGCAGGTGAAGAAGATCACAGGTATAATAACGCAGGGAGCCAAGTCCGTGGGGACAGAGATGTACGTGATGTCCTACACGCTCCGGTACAGCGTGGACGGGATCAACTGGATCCAGTACACGGACGACGAGGAGTTCCAGTACAAGGTGCAGAACCATCACATGGGACCTGGACACACACGTGAACCAGCAGCAGATTCTAATGGTTGTCTTGTTTCCTTCTCATCACATTCAGACGTTCCCAGGAAATATCAACAACAACGACCACGTGAAGAACTACATCTACCCCCCCATCTTCTCACGCTTCATCCGGATCGTCCCCAGCAGCTGGATGAGCTCCATCACCATGAGGGTGGAGCTGCTGGGCTGCGACTTTGAGTGATGCAGAATTTCACAGAAACACAGAATTCAGTTCCCTAAATATGTGAGATAAACTCCCTGTATAGAGGATAAAACATATACAGATATATGAAATCAAAGCTTTTATAATGTAAACACACACACATGCATTCGTTAGACTCATCAAAGTTTGTGGAACTTAACTGAAACATAAATCTCCTAAATATCAGTTTCTCTCTGGTTCAGAGGTTTGAACCTGACAGGATGTAAAAGTGTTGAATTATTATATTATATCTTCATGTGTTTTTAATGCTGTTATTTGTGTCATTGTTTTGTGCTTCATACTTTTCCTTGAGCAACGAAACATTTAAATAGATTCTATACAGAGTATCTAATGCACACTCTGCTTCTATCTGATACAATTCTTCACTCTTTTGTTAATATTTCTGTGATTTTTAAATACTCGTTGCATTTTTAACTCTGGCATGTTAAACTCTGTACTTGAGATGAATAGAGATGAATGTAAATATGTAAGTAGAGGCCTTGAAATTTATTTTGCAATAAATAAGATAACATATGATGAGCCTTGTTATTTGTACCAGCGATGAGCTCATCCAGGAGCGTCGGTTTCTCAGGTTCGAGCTTGTGAAGACGTGTCACTTCCTGTTTCTCTGCTCAGACCAGGTGGTTCAGGGTCAACAGACACGTGCATCAGCAAACACATGGAGCGTTTATCCATCGGTTGATCGAGTGGAGCTGGTCAGTGGACGTGTGAAGGTCCCAGCATGGAGCTCCTGCCTGTCACTGGTGTGCTGGAGACAAGTGAACCCACAGGTAGATTTATAGAAGCGTCTGGGAGAAGTGAGAAGTTTGACTGTGAGAATAATGGATGAAATCATGAGGTGACAGCTACTTTATTGTTGAAGGACTTCTGTTGGGCATGTAGGTTCCAGACATTAAACCGGATTTTACTCTTTCACACATGGGGATCCTCTAGTTGCCAAATGAAAAATATAAAACTGAACATGTGAAAACCTCACTTTGAGAAACGTCTGAGAAACTAGTGACAACAGGTTCCTGTAGAGATGGTTCTGAACCTGCTCAGATGCAAACCAGCTCATTCAAAGTTCACCAGATGCAGAGCTCACATTTCCACAGTCTTCATCACCTTCCTCTCGCTGATGAAGACTGCGGATCTGGTGGAAAGACCCTGAACAGACGAGTAAGAAAGTCAGTGAACTTTGAGATGAGATGTTAAAAATCCCTCCACTGTGATTCTGAGCTTCCAAACACCAGCTGCATCTCTGGGCTCTCACCACCAGGTGTCGCTGCAGCTTCACTTTTACCAGAGGTCAGTTTCAGGCACAACATCCTCACATGAGATAAAGTTGTGTTTGATCTGTGTGATGAGATCAAAGGAGCAGATGTGGCAGAAACCAGCATCTGTCTGAGAGACAACAACATGGAAACATGTGACGTCTGCGTTTCTAAAATCAAACACACAAAAATACATTGACTCACTTCAACCTCATGACTTTACTCTCACACCCTGATGGACGTGACTCCATGAGCTGTTTGCATTCGACACCGAGAAGTGACCTCATTTACTTTGTGTGAATCACTACCAGAGGAATTTGAATGGGAAGTGTCAACTACTAATTAAATATCATAATCACCACTCACAGGCAGAATCTGAAGTTTTATGGGATATTGATTATTTTGTTGTTGGGATAAAACTATTTTCCTCCTTTTCAGAAGCTCTTTCTGGTGTTGTCATGTATCTGTTGATGGATTGTGTACTTTTGTTTTGGTAGTAAACCAGTTTTCCTCCCGAAGATCAACAAAGTTTATCCTTTCCTATTTCTTATATCCTATTTCCTATCCTAGCTTATACTGTACTATAGATTTATAATATATATTGTGCTAAGATTATTTGTATTACTGTTGTTGTTGTTTGTATATTTGCTGTTGTTGTAAAAGTTACACAACGAATAGAATAAATAAACTGCAATTAACTTGTTATACAGTAATAATAAGTCAAGTGAACTTTAGTAAACTTTCCACTTCATTATATTGAATCTACGACATCACTGAGAGACATTAATAACCTAGAATGTGTGTGTGTGTGTGTGTGTGTGTGTGTGTGTGTGTGTGTGTGTGTGTGTGTGTGTGTGTGTGTGTGTCTATGTGTGTGTGTGTGTGTCCGAATCTGCCCGGTGATAATAATAAAATGTGAAGAAGCTGCGGGGTCACAAGTATTAATATCTGTGTTACTCCTCCTGTGACGTCACACGAGCTGTTTACAAACACACACTTTTATGAGAGAGAGAGAGAGCGAGAGAGAGCGAGAGAGAGATTGAGAGAGAGAGAGAGAGAGAGAGAGAGAGAGAGAGAGAGAGAGAGAGAGAGAGAGGAGGAGGGGGGGTAACTTCAACCCGGGGAAACTTCTATTGGTCACTGCACACACACTCACACTCGCACACTCACACACGCACACTCACACTCACACACACACTCACACACACACTCTCACGCCCACACACAGCTCTATAAAGCTGCAGCTCTGGAGCTTCAGCCTCAGTTCGAGCTGCGGGAATCGAACAGTGAACTTTGTCACTGAGGAACTTTGCACGTTCACTTCAGAACAAACAGACTTTTCTGGACTTTTCTGGATAAAAACACTGGAATCATGAAATCTCCAAAGCTCAAAGCCCAAGGTGAGTTCAAGCTCTATTTATTAATTATTAATAAATCATAACTTTGCTTTAATTGTCACTGTAGGTTCCTTCATGTTGTATAATCATATTTTAGTTTATTATGAGGCTGCATCTTTCACATTCAGCTCATTATGGATCTGATGACTGACATCACTTGTTGTGTGTCCGTTGTGTGTCTGTTGTGTGTCCGTTGTGCGTGTTGTCCCGCAGCGGACCTCGTGCACGAGCAGGACCTGAGTGACGTCCTGTGCGAGTTCGACGCGGTGATGGAGGACTTCACGTCGCCGGTGGAGAAACGTCACTTCCGGTACGACGAGCACCTGAAGACCGCGAAGAGGAGGAGCAGCGCATGCGTCAGCGACAGCGGCATCAGCGACTCCGACAGTGAGACACGACCTTTATTCTGAAGGAGCATCACTAACATCCTGCTCTAGGATCAGTTACAGGACCTTTATTCTGTAGGAGCATCACTCACATCCGGCCCTAGGACCAGTTACAGGACCTTTATTCTGTAGGAGCATAACTAATATCCTGCTCTAGGACCAGTTAAACGACCTTTATTTTGTAGGAGCATCACTCACATCCGGCCCTAGGACCAGTTAAACGACCTTTATTATGTAGGAGCATCCCTCACATCCTGCTCTACGACCAGTTAAACGACCTTTATTATGTAGGAGCATCCCTCACATCCTGCTCTAGGACCAGTTAAACGACCTTTATTTTGTAGGAGCATCACTCACATCCGGCCCTAGGACCAGTTAAACAACCTTTATTCTGTAGGATCATAACTAACAAACTGCTCTAGGATCATAACTAACAAACTGTTCTAGGATCATAACCAACAAACTGCTCTAGGATCATAAACTAACATCCTGCTCTAGGATCATAACTTACAAACTGCTCTAGGATCATAACTTACAAACTGCTCTAGGATCATAACTAACAACCTGCTCTAGGATCATAACTTACAAACTGCTCTAGGATCATAACTTACAAACTGCTCTAGGATCATAACTAACAAACTGCTCTAGGATCATAACTTACAAACTGCTCTAGGATCATAACTTACAAACTGTTCTAGGATCATAACTAACAACCTGCTCTAGGATCATAACTAACAAACTGTTCTAGGATCATAACTAACAACCTGCTCTAGGATCATAACTAACAACCTGCTCTAGGATCATAACTAACATCCTGCTCTAGGATCAGTTACAGGACCATGTCTTCATCTGAGCAGGATCCAGAACTTTAAACTGTGCAATATGAAATATTACACTCCTGCAAAGTGGGACTCCAGAATGGAGATCAGGTCTTTTAGAAATCATATCTGCCTCTTGTTGCTGATACACTGTGTGAGTCTGTTTTATCTGAGGCTCATGGACCTTCAGCCTCATTAATGCTCCCTCATGGAGTCATATCTCCTCCTCCTCCTCCTCCTCCTCCTCCTCCTCCTCCTCCTCCTCCTCCTCCTCCTCCTCCTCCTCCTCCTCCTCCTCCTCCTCCTCCTCCTCCTTATCTTATCGTGTGGTTGCACTTGCATGAAAACACAATTACACAAAACGAGCAAGAGAAGTGCTCCAGAGATTCTTGGGTGAGATTAAGCTCCTGCTGCATATACCTTTGGCAGACCTGCCCCCCCGTACTCAGTTACTCAGTGAGGACAGCTTCTGACACACTGAGGAAAATATGTCTCCGGTCCCCACGAGTAGAGAAACTGCAGCTTCCCACATGTGTGAGTGGGCTGGGATCTGCAGGTTCGGAGGAGAAGAGATCTTCATGGTGGTTCGGGTTTCTGGAGAGTTGATCAGTGGAAGAAGTGTGAGAAGAGAGAGAGAGAATCAGAGCTTTTTAAAGAGCAACATGATTAAGATCTGATGTGTTCCGGTGGGTTTGTGATTCCATCATCAGGTCCCACAGTGTGTACTGACGGGGGGGGGGGCAGGTGAACCTGTGGCTCCTCTAATGAGCTCGTTGTTGATTTGCTCCAGGGATCAGATTCCTGCCGGAGCTGCGTCTTCTCCATGGCGCTCTGATGAAGAGGAGCTGTCGCCCTATTGTGCTGCAGCCTGATGGATGGGATCCATCGCAGGGAGGAAGTGAGGGGGGGGCGCGCGGGGGGGGGTCTCACGCTGTGTGTTCAGTGCTGAGTGGGTCAGGTCAGGGAGGAGAGGGGGGGGGGAGTTAAGTGGTCGACATTAAACCCTGATGGTGTCTGCAGCCTTTTTATCACATACACACACTCAACTTGTGTCTTACATGTGACGCTCTGTAGATCTATAGATCTGTGGATCTGTGGATCTGTAGTATAGATCTCTAGCTCTATAGATCTGAGTGGTACAGATCAGCTGCAGCCCATCATCAAGCTGCTCTGCTCGTCCTCGAGTCCAGAGGAGCCGAGCGGGAACTAGAAGGTGTCGTGTCCAGAGATGGTTTGAGCTCAGCGGTCCGAGTCTCAGTGTGTGTGTCTGTGTGTGTGTGTGTGTGTGTGTGTGTGTGTGTGTGTGTGTGTGTGTGTGTGTGTGTGTGTGTGTGTGTGTGTGGATACAAGCACATGCATGTGTGTGTGACAGGCCCCAGAGGAAGGATGTGATTACAGGAGAATGTTCTGATTACACACTGAAGCTGCTCCACTGACACACATCAGACCTGTGTGTGTGTGTGTGTGTGTGTGTGTGTGTGTGTGTGTGTGTGTGTGTGAGTGTGTGTGTGTGTGTGTGTGTGAGCTCGTTCTAATCCGTGTCCTCTCTCTCTCTTTGTGACAGGTGCAGAGTCTCTGAACAGAAACAGCTTCAGCTTCAGTGACGAGCGGCTGAATTCTCTCTCCGTGTTCTCGCCCTCCGCCGCCTCGCCGCCGCCGCTGACGTCACCGAAACGTGAGTGACATCACGAGAAGAGAGAGAGAGACGGGCTGTGACTGAACCGTCCGGGGATTCAAGATGCTCCGGTTTGAGTCTGAATCTCTGAATCTTTGCTTCTTCTCCTCTGCAGCCAGACTCGGGGACACCAAGGAGCTGGAGGACTTCATCGCCGACCTGGACAAGACGTTAGAGAGTAAGTGATCCCGCCTCCTCGCTGTCAGAACCTCCTCACGCTCAGAGCTGCACCCCCGACTCTGACTTCTACTTGTTGCAGATCTGTAATATACAGTAACTGCTCTATGACGTATATCAGCTCCAACGTGATAAACCTCATTGTCCTGAAGGAAACTGAGACGCCAGAGAACCGGAAACAGGAAGAAACACAATTGTCAATATTGTCAAATGCACAGAGACAACATGAAGCAGTCGCTGGCAATGAAATACTTGAGTCACAGGCTCTCTTTAAGCAATGCTCAGTAATTATCAAAAAAATTAAATAAAAATAGAATAAAATAGAATAAAATAGAATATCAAAAATTTAAAAATAGAAGATAAAATATATATATATCTAAATATATATCTTTACAGATGAAGAGAAAAATAAAACAATAGAATAAGTATAAAATAGAATATCAAAAATTTTAAAATAGAAAATAAAATATATATATCTAAATATATATATCTTTACAGATGAAGAGAAAAATAAAACAATAGAATAAGTATAAAATAGAATATCAAAAATTTAAAAATAGATAATAAAATATATATATCTAAATATATATCTTTACAGATGAAGAGAAAAATAAAACAATAGAATAAGTATAAAATAGAATATCAAAAATTTTAAAATAGAAAATAAAATATATATATCTAAATATATATATCTTTACAGATGAAGAGAAAAATAAAACAATAGAATAAGTATAAAATAGAATATCAAAAATTTTAAAATAGAAAATAAAATATATATATCTAAATATATATATCTTTACAGATGAAGAGAAAAATAAAACAATCGAATAAGTATAAAATAGAATAAAATAGAATATCAAAAATAAAAAAATAGAAAATAACATGTAAATATCTAAATATGTATCTTTACAGATGAAGAGAAAAATAAAAATAAAATAGAATAAGTATAAAATAGAATAAAATAGAATATAAAAAATTTAAAAATAGAAAATAAAATATATATATCTAAATATATATCTTTACAGATGAAGAGAAAAATAAAACAAAAATAGTGCAATTTGTGCAGTAGTGCAAATGTGCAAATATGCCCGGGTGCTGGTTTGGTGGAGTTATTGCAGTTCTGTGAAGGCTACCTGCGCAGAACCATCAATTTAAGGGTCCGGGTGTTAACGACCCCCCCCCCCTCCAGGGTTCTGAGAAGCAGTGACGTGTCCGGACGGTGACACGGAGCTGCCCCCCCCCTCCCCCGTCACGCGGCCCTCGAGGCCTCTGGGGGTTTCACAGGAGAGAGAGAATCACTTTTCACTCTGTCACTCACTTAACTGTGGAGAAGGAAAGACAACATCGTGAAATTTTCACGTCACAAATCTGATCATAACAACAAAGTAGTTTAATCACAAGCTGAGGAATTATTGGAAACAAGCTTAACTCAAACTACTTCCCAGCAGTTGGGATTATTTCATGATATGCCATGCCATATAATCAGAAACACAAATAAAATATTATTTTTAAAATCATTCTCCATGCTTAATGTAGCAGAAGGTAAGCGGTATAAACAAACAATGAGCTATGGTCTTTGTTTATAATCAAAACTAATCATGAGCCTCTTGAATATTGCCAGCTTTGAGAATGTTGAAAGAAAACATTTGTTCAGATTGAGTTAAGAAATAAACTAACTCTTACCCTGACAATCCAAGGTTTACATTTCAATCATGTTCAGTTAATATCATATCTTGTTACTGGTGAAAGCTGTCGGTAATAACATAAGGGCATTTGATGTGAGTCGTGGCTCAGGTGGTTTTAAGAGTTTATTATCAAATGCACCGAGATAACATGAAGCAGTCGCTGGCAATGAAATACTTGAGTCACAACCGCCAACACCCGTGAAATCTGCCTCACACACGACACTTCTACTTTTCTATTTCTATGTTTTCACGTCACTTCAGAGACTCATTCAAGATTTTTATTGTCAAATGCACAGAGAGAACATGAAGCAGTCGCTGGCAATGAAATACCTGAGTCACAGGCTCTCTTTAAGCAATGCTCAAGTAATTACAAGCAAAAAAATAGAATAAAAATAGAGATAGTGTAAGAATCAGGTGCTTTTCAGATCTTCTCCAGTCGACAGAAGATCTGAAAGTGTTGGAACTTGCTTCCGAGCGAGAGGAATGTTCAGGGCTGGAATTCCAACTGTAACAGTCAGAGGGGGGGACGAGGAGCTGGAACTCTCTCAGATCTGTTTCCTCCGTTCTGTGTTTCTGTCTCTGAATGAGCTGAGGTCCCCTGTTAGCGGGGGGGTGTTTACTAGGACCACCAGAGTCCAGCGTCTCTCAGAATAGATCCGTTGACCTCTGAGCCTCTGAGCTCTGTGTTCTAATCAGATCTGTCCGTCTCTCCTCAGGCATGTGACACGGAGGCTGGCAGGCGGAGTGAAGCCACGAGAGAGAGAGAGAGAGGGGGGGGGTGGACGTCTCCCCCCTGAACATGCACCTGCCTCCCCCACCCATCCACCCACCCACCCACACTGACAACCACCCAACAGGATACAGCTGGATGGCAACTGGTGACGTCGGGTCGAGCCTCCGAAAGATCCACTGAGTCCCGGACGCCTGAAGAGACTGAAGGACACGATCACTGAGGAGACAAGGAGACAAGGAGACGAGGAGACGAGGAGACGAGGAGACAAGGAGACAAGGAGACAAGGAGACGAGGAGACGAGGAGACGAGGAGACGAGGAGACAAGGACGAGGACACTTGTTGAATATTTTCACTGGAACATTTGTCAGAATCACAAACCAACACACAGAGCAGCTCACCCCCCCCCCCCTCACCCCCCCCCCCCTCATCTGAGCTGGAAGAGTATTTAAAAAAACATGTCTTTTTATAATAGAAATATATTTGTAATTTTATAGAGCTTCCTATTGTCTTTTTTTTGGTGAAATATATATTATTTTTGTAACTTGTGTAAATAATAATGGTTCTAAAAAGTCTATTTGATATTAACAGTCGGATTCAGATGTGACTGGAATAAATGGTTCCGTGTTCAAATGAGAACTGGAAATTAATCCGCTAGGGAAAGAAAAACTGGAAAGTAAATATATGTATTTAATACAGCTACTGTCTGCCAGATATTAAAGTCTGAGATATTGTTCTTTTAGTAACACGTGTCTTTGCTTTATTTCTATAAAAGGTTTTGCTTCAATCTGACTTCACTGATCTGATTTCAGTGTCAATTTTCTTTTTGGCCTAATTGGCTGTTTCCCCTCATCACAGCCTGATCGTGTTTTATATTTTGCTACATAACCTCACGTCAAATTCTCTCAGGAACGTTACATCTTAAATACCTTATAATACATATTATTTAAATATATTTAATTTGGTTTTAATAACGTTAATGTTAATTTATCTACAAACATTCGGTTTGTTCTCTGCTCGACTTCTTCTCCACCTCATCTTGAATCATGACTCTGATCCTCCTTCATATCTGTCTAGTTGACATAGATCTAGAATTTAATTTATTATGATTTAAAAAAACATAAATTGAACTTCAGAAAAATGGCTGATGGTCTGAATCTGAGCAGTGACACAGATGAGATCTTTGAATTTCATTGCACCACCAGAACCAGGACTGTCTCCTTGTCCCCTTATCTCCTTATCTCCTTGTCCCCTTATCTCCTTATCTCCTTGTCCCCTTGTCTCCTTGTCCCCTTATCTCCTTGTCCCCTTGTCTCCTTGTCCCCTTGTTTCTGATCAGCTGACCCACTGATCTCCTCCACCGCTCTTTCCAGGACCGAGGCCAACACACCGAACCAAACGAGAGCCACGTTAAAGAGCCAGATTTACCCTGGACCCACTCGTGTCGACAACAACACACAGACAGACACACACAGACACACACACAAATAGACGTTACGAGCGTCCAACCGTCTGTGCTCATTAATCAACGGCTCCAGAAAGAGGCGACTTATGTAACTTCTGTAGCAACAGGGTCTATTTCCAGAGGTGGAGGGAGACGGGAGGGGGGGATGCGAGCCCCTTCCTGCCCCGGCAACAGGTGTGGCTGGTGTTGGAGCCCCCCCGCCCCCAGTCTGGTGACCAGCAGGGGTCAGAGGTCACTGGCTGTGGGCAGATATACATATTGGTTGTGTAGCAGGTGCAGAGGAGCCACCGTCCAATCACTGAGCTCCATGGAGTTAAAGGGACAGTGCAACTATTCAGGATGAAGTCTGGAAAAAATAATCTAACTGTAAAGATATTGGGTCACATGATCAAATCCTCTCGTCGGACAAAGGCAGAATCAGAAGTTCCCAGTTTGTAACCGAGTGTTTCTGTTGATTCTGTGAAGCAACACAACACATTACACAACAGGCTCCTGGTGACTCCCATTTAAGCAGTGAACTGGTTTTCAAGGCCCAGTAAACTCTGCTGATCTTCATGTGTCCACACTCGGCTGGTTGCTGCACATTAGGAGATTCTGCCCCCCCCCTTCCTTCTCTGATTCTGCTGCTTTGATTTCATCTCGTGTTTTGAAGTGTTTAAGCTGAGAGGCCACTGGCAGTCTGTGGATCGGTCCAGTGCCATCCCAGTGCCGTCCCAGTGCCATCCCAGTGCCGTCCCAGTGCCATCCCAGTGCCATCCCAGTGCCATCCCAGTGCCAGTGCCATCCCAGTGCCGTCTCAGTGCCGTCCCAGTGCCGTCCCAGTGCCATCCCAGTGCCGTCCCAGTGCCATCCCAGTGCCATCCCAGTGCCATCCCAGTGCCAGTGCCATCCCAGTGCCGTCCCAGTGCCATCCCAGTGCCATCCCAGTGCCGTGCCAGTGCCGTCCCAGTGCCATCCCAGTGCCAGTGCCATCCCAGTACCATCCCAGTGCCATCCCAGTGCCATCCCAGTGCCATTCTAGCATGCCAGTGCCATCCCAGTGCCGTCCCAGCATGCCAGTGCCATTCCAGTACCATCCCAGTGCCAGTGCCATTCCAGTACCATCCCAGTGCCATTCCAGTACCATCCCAGTGCCAGTGCCATTCCAGTACCATCCCAGTGCCATCCCAGTGCCATCCCAGTGCCATCCCAGTGCCATTCTAGCATGCCAGTGCCATCCCAGTGCCATCCCAGTGCCATCCCAGTGCCGTCCCAGCATGCCAGTGCCATTCCAGTACCATCCCAGTGCCATCCCAGTGCCATCCCAGTGCCAGTGCCGTCCCAGTGCCATCCCAGTGCCATGCCAGTGCCATCCCAGTGCCAGTGCCGTCCCAGTGCCATCCCAGTTCCATCCCAGTGCCATCCCAGTTCCATCCCAGTGCCATCCCAGTGCCAGTGCCGTCCCAGTGCCATCCCAGTGCCATGCCAGTGCCATCCCAGTGCCAGTGACATCCCAGTGCCATCCCAGTTCCATCCCAGTGCCATCCCGATGCCATCCCAGTGCCATCCCAGTGCCATCCCAGCATGCCAGTACCATCCCAGTGCCATTCCAGTACCATCCCAGTGCCATCCCAGTGCCAGTGCCATCCCAGTGCCATCCCAGTGCCATCCCAGTGCCATTCTAGCATGCCAGTGCCATCCTAGTACCATCCCAGTGCCATCCCAGTGCCATCCCAGTGCCAGTGCCGTCCCAGTGCCATCCCAGTGCCATCCCAGTGCCAGTGCCATCCCAGTACCATCCCAGTGCCATCCCAGTGCCATCCCAGTGCCATCCCAGTGCCATCCCAGTGCCATCCCAGTGCCATCCCAGTGCCGTCCCAGTATGCCAGTCTGCTGATCTGGTGGCAGGACACTGGGCTGGACGCCCGGTGTCTCGTGTTGTTTCTTCACTCCAGTTGGCAGAGTGGACGCTGTCCCACTGTGAGTCGTCCTCTGGGTCTGGTGTGTGCAGGGCTCCAGCGTGTTGACACAACACATGATCCCCCCGGCCCCCCCTCTCTGGCAGCGGTGGGCATCTTTCTGGCAGAGAAACGTCTGTGTGGACACGGGGGGGGGGAGTGTGGGAACAAGTCCGGCTGGCAGAGGGACGGACGAGGGTTCAGGCAGGAAGCCGAGGTGAAGCGAGGAGGGAAAAACAAATCTTGCGACCACGTGTGAGTTGTTACGTGAGGATGGATTCCTGCTGGAGGAGAGGGAGGGGGGGGCAGAGACGCACTGATGTGTGTCCACACCACAAAGAGGACAGGTACACACAAAACCAAATATCACTGGAGTCCAGATGTGACGGCAGAGGGACAAGAGAGGGACGTGTGTGTTTTCATGTTTCATGGACGCTACATGTGTGTGTTCTACATGTGTGTGTTCTACATGTGTGTGTTCTATATGTGTGTGTTCTACATGTGTGTGTTCTATATGTGTGTGTTCTACATGTGTGTGTTCTACATGTGTGTGTTCTACATGTGTGTGTTCTACATGTGTGTGTTCTATATGTGTGTGTTCTACATGTGTGTGTTCTACATGTGTGTGTTCTATATGTGTGTGTTCTACATGTGTGTGTTCTACATGTGTGTGTTCTATATGTGTGTGTTCTACATGTGTGTGTTCTACATGTGTGTGTTCTACATGTGTGTGTTCTACATGTGTGTGCTCTACATGTGTGTGTTCTACATGTGTGTGTTCTACATGTGTGTGTGTTCTACATGTGTGTGATCTACATGTGTGTGCTCTACATGTGTGTGTTCTACATGTGTGTTCTACATGTGTGTTCTACATGTGTGTTCTACATGTGTGTGTTCTACATGTGTGTGTGTTCTACATGTGTGTGCTCTGAATCTTCTTGCATCTTGTCCATCTTCACCAGGTGAAGGTTCCTCAGTGAAGTGGTTGAAACCCAGAGAGTTCAGAAGAATCTCAACCTGATAATTTGTCCGATTCTTGAAGTTCACTCAGTGTTTTGAAGATGAAAAGATGATTTCTGAGGCGTTTCGCCTGCGGTGGAGCGAGGTCACAGTTCATCTGAAGTGTGACCTCACGACCTCTGACCTCATTCTTCACCTTGACAAGCTTTCACCATCGAGACAGAGTCCAGACTCGCTGGGACGAGGACCAAGGTCAAGGGCTGACGCTGACACGTCCATCAGCAGCTCCATCACAGAGACGCTCTGACCTGAGAGACAGTGAATCTGCTGCTGAGGACGATCATGCTGCTGAACACAAAGCTCAGGAAGGTGCTCGCTCCTCTGGGGAAAACATGATGCTTCAAATTTCAGTTTGTTTTTAACTGAGACACAAATGTATTCCTCATTTCACTCTCCTGTTCAGTAGCTGACAAACATTTAACCCTGAGAAATAAGTGGAAAAGCAAACTGTGGAATTCTGATCTTGTGGATGGATTCCACTTGGAGTTCTTCTCTTGCAGCTCTGCAGCTCTGCAGGTTTTCCTCGTGGCCGAGCTGTGGGACCTTGACTGTGGACTATAGTGGATCTGGTCTTGATGCTGGATCATGATCTTGCTGCTGACCAGAGACTATGATGCAGCAGGACTACTTGACATATAGTATTGAAGTTATCCTTCAAAAATGTTTACCCTCATCGATGCTGCTAAAAAACTTTAATCCCGATGATGTTTTCCTTCACTTGACATCTGTGTCACTTGTGTCCGTCCTGGGAGACGGATCCTCACATGTGTCTCTCTGAGGTTTCTACATATTTTTACCTGTTAAAAGGGTTTTTAGTAGTTTGTCCTGACTCTTGTTGAGGGTTAAGGACAGAGGATGTCTCACCATGTTAAAGCCCTATGAGACGAATTGTTATTTGTGAATATGGGCTATACAAATAAAATTTGATTTGAATTTGAAGCGTTGGGACGATGTGGAGCGATACTAACTCTGGGCTCTGAGCCCGATGAGTCTCAGCCGGTGTTTGGCAGCAGCTGCCTCAGTTGGCTGCTCCTCAGTCTGCACGACCTGAGCCAGACCAGCTCCCACCAGGAGGAACTGGGACAAGTTGTGCACGAGCAGGAAACAGCTGGAGAGAAGACCTGGGTTCCTTTGTCACAGAAAACAAAGTAAAGACCATTTCTCTATTTACATTTTGCCTTTGGAACGATGAACATAAATACATTTGTTAATCAAAAGCAGACGTGACTCAGGCTGGACGTCTACGTGTCCGAGCGACCGGTTCCCTGGTCTGAGTCAGAGGAAACACCGTGAGCCTGAAGTCAGTGTGAGCCTCTATTTCCAAAGTGATGAGTCATGTTAGAGGTAAAATGTGCTGAGTGCGTTTGATTCGTCTGAACGATCGTTGATATGAGACGTTAGAAACAGAAGAATAAGCAACGTGGAGACGTGGGAGGAATGAGAGAAGGATTAGATACAGAGAACTGTGAGTGTGACCTGAGGACACAATCATCTGAGTGTGTGTCTGTCTGTCTGTGTGTGTGTGTGTGTGTGTGTGTGTGTGTGTGTGTGTGTGTGTGTGTGTGTGTGTGTGTGTGTGTGTGTGTGATCCCAGATGGTCCTGTGCTGTCGTGGCCCTCCTTCCTCTTGTCAGTGTCTGGTTTCCTCTCTCTCTCTCTCTCTCTCTCTCTCTCTCTCTCTCTCTCTCTCTCTCTCTCTCTCCTCTTCCTCCCATTTCTCCTTCTGTCTCAGTTCAAGATCATTAATATAAGAAACCTCAGGTTCTCTCTCTCTTCCTTTCATCACCTCCTCTTAAAGAAGGAGAGAGCGGGCGAGCGGGTCGTCCACTCAGACAGGGTTCGATCCCCGTGCAGCTGAAAAGACCATCCTGTGTTTTTATAGCAAATAGAGAAAAGGAGAGACGAGGATATGAAATATTATAAATTAATATAAATACTGAGCCACAGTCAAACTGAGGATGATGTCAGTGTCTTTACAGCTTTGAAGCTTTGTGAACTGAAACTATGGTTTTATAACAATAGAATAGAATAATTTAATTCATGTAGTAGTTATTGAGTTTTATTTGTTTATATGGTGCAGATGTTACAGATCTGTATTTCTGTGTAAAACCACATTGTTATAACCAGAACTTTTATTTTCACCACAGTGTTGAAGAAAAACTTTAATTAGATAATTGGAAAAGTCTGTTTGTCCCAGATGAATAACACTAAACA
The DNA here is from genome assembly GCF_963576545.1 of Limanda limanda. Classification (NCBI taxonomy): domain Eukaryota; kingdom Metazoa; phylum Chordata; class Actinopteri; order Pleuronectiformes; family Pleuronectidae; genus Limanda; species Limanda limanda. Next base: position 2,031,490 of record NC_083651.1, read on the forward strand.
CATTGTGTAATAAAGAGAGGAAACGTTATTGTAACAGAAAACAGGCCGGAGTTAATAATTAAGTTAACCTTCAGTCCTCCTCTTCCCCTCCTCCGCCCGGCAGGTCTCCTCCTCTTCTCCTCCTCTTCTCCTCCTCTTCTCCTCCCTCCTTCTTTATCTGCACGTCTCCTCACAGCTACTGAAAGTCTTTTTACCTTTCTCTATCTTTCCAGTCTTCACTTTTCTCCGTCACCACCTCAGGCGTTGAAGTAGATTTACTCCTCCTCTGTCACTGATGGTGCTTCCCCCCCCTCCACCCCTCCTCCGCCCCCCCGCCCCAGGGCCAGGTGACGGAGGTGGGTCGGGGTTAATCTCCGGGTCACAAGCAGGACCCTGTCATTAAGGTGGAGTTCACACGTGACCAGAGCTTCATGGGAACTGGACCCTGAGGCAGGAGACCTCTGGAGCTGAGTGAACGTTAAACTTCAGACGTGTTCAGCTCGTGTTCAGGATCATGAAGAGATAAACCTGACAGTGAGAAATAACCTGTGAGACATGAGAGGAGCTCAGGAGTTTAAATGACTCTGGAAACTGGAGAAATACAGAAACAAACTCTAAAGTAGCAAAAACACTGTGCATGGTTTTTAAAACATAATTATTAGAATAATCACTCATTTGGATCCTGATAAATTCTGAAATCTGAAACTTGAACCTACAAGTCTGTATCTGTGTGTCAAATGAACAGAGATAACATGAAGTAGTCACTGTCAATGAAATGCTTGGGTCACACACTCTCTTTAAGCAATGCTCAGTAATTTCAACCCAAAAAAATAAAATAAAAATAGAAATAGTATAAAATAGAATAAAAAAGAATAAAATAGAATAACAATGAAATAGAATATCAAAAATTTAAAATAGAAAATAAAATATATACATCTAAATTAGGGCTGGGCAACGATTAAAAGTTTTAATCGTTTTAACCGTCTGGAAGAACTTTAAAATGAAAATGGCCATGGAAAAGCTCCGTACCCTTATCCATAGTTGTTTATCCGCCAATTATTTTCTTTTTTCCGGTTCCGCAGCAGTCAGCAACAGACATTTACAAAATAAAAGCCTGACTTTCACAATAAAACAATAAATAATCAAACCTGAGTTAATGCGAGATAAAATAATTGTCTGAGTTAAATAAGTGATGAGTTAACTCGAAATTAACTAGTTAACTTGCCCAGCCCTAATCTAAATATATATCAATTTAGATGTATATATTTTTTCATGAGTTCACATTGAAGTTTTCACTGACTCTTTAGACCCTGATCCTGAACGACAGCTTCTCAAGTCACCATCATTATTCAAAATGTGTAAAAACATCTGTTTGTCAAACATTTGAACATTATACTCGTCACACAGAGAAGATTTGTTGCTTCAGACTGTATCAGATTTAAATAGTTGTTCCTAATTATTAATTAAATTCTACAATCTGAAACTTGAACCTAAAAGTCTGTATCTGAACATGAGTTCACATTGAAGTTATCACTGACTCTTTAGACCCTGATCCTGAACGACAGCTTCTCCAGTCACCATCATTATTTAAAATGTGTAAAAACATCTGTTTGTCAAACACTGTGAACATTATACTCGTCACACAGAGAAGATTTGGTTCAGAACTGTTGCATCAGATTGTAACAGATTTAAATAGATGTTCCTAATTATCTGCTCATTGACTCGTTGGCAGTTCAGGACGAGATCGAACAGTCGATTCATCAGTTTGTTGATGTTTCTGCTGGAAATTGAACCAGAAAGTTCTTTAAAAACAGTTTAAATGTGATTGTCAGAGTTGAGTTGTGATGAGTCATGATTGTTTCTGTGACGCGGCTCCGAGCGACGGCTGATTCCAGCTCATCGCTCTGTTCAAAGCTCTCGTGTCCACACTTTGCTTTTTAGAGTCTCTGCTTCAGCTGCACCTGAGGGCGAGCGACAGGGAGAGAGAGAGAGAGTCTGGTTCATGAGGAGAGGAGCCCGGAGGGTGGGGGGCACTTACTGGTCCACACAGAGAGACCAGTGTCCTCCAGTGTGTGTGTGTGTCTGTGTGTGTGTGTAGCTGTGTGTGTGTGTGTGTGTGTGTGTGTGTGTGTGTGTGTGTGTGTGTGTAGTTGTGTGTGTGTGTTCTACAGAAAATAAGAAACAGGGAAGAATCCAGCGTCCTCCCAGATTTACGTTAGTTTAACTTTTCCGGTGTCGTTTTCTCAGACATTTTAAGTTTGACAGATATTTTTTAAAGAGCGTGAACTTGTGTTTAAAACTGTAAATCTCAGGTGTGTTTGATCAAGTGTTTCCCATCATTCATAAATCACGGATTCTATTAGTATCCAGGACTTTTCCCTGAATCTTCCAGATTTCCTGGATAATAAATTACTGTCTGATTAAAAATTAAAGATTCAGGTCTGTGAGCTCGTCCCTCAGGAAGACACAGAGACAGATCCTGTTCAAGACGCTGCCCGCCCCCCCCCGCCCCCTTGACTCAGCACATCTCACAGTGATGTGGAGTTTAAGTGAGAAAGTTGTAACTCAGCTGCCGAGTGGACGTTACAGATTCCAACAGAACAACTCCTGAAGTGATTTATGAGTTTGATTTGCAAAGTACAGAGACGTTTTTATGATCTGGTGCACGTGAGATAAATAACTTGTTAGAACTGGATCATTATCTTGTGGGAACAGGTTGTGTTATATAACATATTATCTGCACAGTAAAGGTGTAAATGTTTAACTGTCACCCTTTGAAGTTTGTTGTATAATCTTATAAATACACGAGCTTCATTTGCTCAAACTGTTGATTTCCAGACGACATCAGATCCGAGGCATCGAGAGGAAACGGAGGCATTTCCTGATGTGGAGCTAATTAAACCCAGGGAAACCGAATCTGACTTTGGCTTCACTAATCAACTCGTTTCTTTCTGTATTCAATCAAACAAAAGACGAACATGTGACTCGTGTGTTTGTGATCCTCACGATAACATGAGTGTTTATCATCAGACGTCAGCAGATCATCAGTCAGAGAGAGAAGCTGGGTCCGTGTGTTTCAGGAGGAAACAGAGAAAAACATCTTCTCCTCGGCCTGTGGTGAACCTCCTGCCATCGGGGGTCAAAGGTCAGGAGACCCAGAGAAACACTCGTCTGAGGCGACTGTGTTCATGGAGCCTACAGGGTGTGTGTCTGTGTGTGTGTCTGTGTGTGTGTCTGTGTGTGTGTCTGTGTGTGTTCTAGGATAAAGGACCAATTATATACTGATTTGGAGTTTGTCGCTCACACAAAGTGTTCAAGTGGCTCCTCTACCTGTGTCCCCCCCCCCCCCCCACTGCATCAGTCATCATCATCAGGTCTCCCCCCCCCCCCCTCAGGCTGTTGTTGGTCTGGTTCAGTCGGTGTCTGCTCCTGGGGAGAGAGAGAGAGAGAGAGAGACAGACAGGAAGATGAAGCACAAACACAATTAGAGACACAAGAGGTTTCTTCTCCTTCAACATTACTCAGGACAGAGAGGAAGAGGAGGGGACGTTCACTTCCTGTGGTCTGAGTGAGCGGAATCATCAGAATCATCAGAAACTGACGGAGAAGAGATGGAAGCAGTTTGATGAGATGTGTGAGAGGAGGAGGAGGCAGGAAGGAAAGAGTGAGAGAGGAAGAGAGAGGAGGAGAGAGGAGGAGACGAGGGAAACAGAGGAGAGAAATGTGCAAAACCAATCAGTGCAACATCTGCTGAACACACACAGACAAACACACACACACACAGACACACACACACACACACACACACACACAATCATACACACACACACATTCACACACACAGGGAGCGTGACGAGCGGAACAACTTACAAACAGCAACAAAACCTTCTGCTGTCCGTCACCGCCTGTAACCATGGCAACACGTCTCTGGCCAGATGTGCAGAGTCAGCGAGTGGAACATGTGACCATGAGATCATGTGACCATGTGACCATGAGCCGGTCTGTTGGTTTCACCTCCGTCTCTGAAAAGTGAAGCTAAAAAAAGAAAACTTCACAGTTTCGTAACAGACGATCTCAACTTGACTCAGAAGCTGGTTTCTTATTTGTGGATTTCGTGGAATATTTGTGTTTCCTGGAGAAAGAGAGGAGGTCAGGAGGTCAGAGGTCAGAGAACCTGTCAGAGCCGTGAAGCTCCAGACGTGCCCCATAAATCCACATGTGTGAAGAGACACACACACACTCTCTCACACACACACACACAGACACACACACAGGTACGTGTTGAAAGTGGAGCACATGCTACACAAATCAACAACTGAAAAACCTTTAGTGAGTTTGTCAAGAAAAAGAGAAATCATCTCCAGCACATTAAGAAACGTGTGTTTATCAGTCGTCACGGACAACAACAGTAACACAAGTGAGGTGACACATGAACACACAGCCAGACCCACATCCTCTGATGATGTCATCACACACACACACACACACACACACCCATAAAGGAACCGAGTGTCTGAGCGTTTCTGTCTCATCCAGAAATGTTGGAATCTACAGAAACTGTTGATTAAGTTTGTAGTTTGTTCCAGTGACTGAGTTTCTGAGGCAGA